>NC_134702.1:100532881-100550381 GCF_043290135.1 Rhipicephalus microplus | reverse complement strand
TACGAAACTGCAATAGGTGAAATGTTGTGAAAGCACACAAAACGGCATGAACAAGCCAGATACTGCGTGTTGTACCGTTACAAGTGCGAAACTGCTCTAATGTGATATTCTCGTTAAAGCGCATGCAAGCATCGTGAAACCTTAAAGAACGATGTCATTTAGCGAGATACAGCGTTCTGTACT
Organism: Rhipicephalus microplus; assembly: GCF_043290135.1. Lineage (NCBI taxonomy): Eukaryota > Metazoa > Arthropoda > Arachnida > Ixodida > Ixodidae > Rhipicephalus > Rhipicephalus microplus. The sequence goes on along the minus strand of NC_134702.1, from coordinate 100,550,198 downwards.
GCAATAAGTTGGTGAAAAACTGTGAGGTTATGCAAATATTGTAATTGTGAACGAAACAGTGTAATAGAGCGTTTTTCAATACAAGTGCGAATCTTAAGTTAGGTTAAGATATGAACCGTCGTAAAAGCACATTAAACAATGTCACTTAGTGAGATGCAGTGTTTTTCACCATTACAAGTCGGGAACTGCGATATCTAATGTGAAAGCGCTTGCAAACGTCGTTAGGTTAGGTTAGGTTAGGTTAGGTTAGGTTACGTTAGGTTAGGTTAGGTTAGGTTTGGTTAGGTTAGGTTAGGTTAGGTTATGTTAGGTAAGGTTTGGTTAGGTTAGGTTAGGTTAGGTTGGGTTAGGTTGGGTTAAGTAAGGATAGGTTAGGTTAGGTTAAGATATGAACCGCGCTAAAACCGCATTAAACAATGTCACTTAGTGAGATGCTGTGTTTTTCACCATTACAAGTCGGGAACTGCGATATCTAATGTGAAAGCGCGTAAAACTGTCGTAATGTTGTAGAGAGCATTGTAAAGTAGCGAGTAAAACGTTTTCTAACGATAGAAGTGCGAAGGTTATATTAGGTTGAGTTATGTTAGTTTAAGCTATGTAGCGTCTTGAGACCACCAAAAAGGACGTCATCTAACGAGATAGTGTTGTTTTATTGCATGTACGAAACTGCAATAGGTGAAATGTTGTGAAAGCACACAAAACGGCATGAACAAGCCAAATACTGCGTGTTCTACCGTTACAAGTGCGAAACTGCTATATTGTGATATTCTCGTTAAAGCGCATGCAAGCATCGTGAAACCTTAAAGAACAATGTCATTTAGCGAGATACAGCGTTCTGTACTGCAATAAGTGGGTGAAAAACTGTGAGGTTATGCAAATATCGTAATTGTGAACGAAACAGTGTAATAGAGCGTTTTTAGATACAAGTGCGAATGTTCGGTTAGGTTAAGATATGAACCGTCGTAAAACCGCATTAAACAATGTCACTTAGTGAGATGCAGTGTTTTTCACCATTACAAGTCGGGAACTGCGATATCTAATGTGAAAGCGCTTGCAACCGTCGTTAGGTTAGGTTAGGTTAGGTTAGGTTAGGTTAGGTTTCGTTAGGTTAGGTTAGGTTAGGTTAGATTAGGTTAGGTTGGGTTGAGTTGGGTTAGGTTAGGTTAGGTTAGGTTACGTTGGGTTAGGTTAGGTTAGGTTAGGTTAGGTTACGTTAGGTTAGGTTAGGTTACGTTAGGTTAGGTTAGGTTAGGTAAGGATAATTTGGTTAGGTTAGGTAAGGTTAGGTTAGTTTAGGTTAGGTTGGGGTGGGTGTTGTTGGGTTGGGTTGGGTTGGGTTAGGTTTGGTTAGGTTAGGTTAGGTTACGTTACGTTACGTTAGGTTAGGTTAGGTTAGGTTACGTTAGGTTATGTTAGGTTAGGTTACGTTACGTTAGGTTAGGTTAGATCAGGTAAGGTTAGGTTACGTTAGAATAGGTTAGGTTAGGTTACGTTAGGTTAGGTTAGGTTAGGTTAGGTTAGGTTGTGTTAGGTTAGGTTAGGTTAGCTTAGGTTAGGTTAGGTTGGGTTTGGTTGGGTTAGGTTGGGTTAGGTTAGGTTAGGTTAGGTTGGGTTAGGTTAGGTTAAGTTAGGTTAGGTTGGGTTAGGTTAAAATATGAACCGTCGTAAAACCGCAATAAACAATGTCACTTAGTGAGATGCAGTGTTTTTCACCTTTACAAGTTGGGAACTGCGATATCTAATGTGAAAGCGCTTGAAACCGTCGTAATGTGGTAGAAAGCAATGTAGAGTGGCGAGTAAAACGTTTTCTAACGATAGAAGTGCGAAGGTTAGGTTAGGTTAGGTTAGTTTAAGCTAGGTAGCGTCGTGAAACTACCAAAAACGACGTCATCTAACGAGATAGTGTTGTTTTATAGCGAGTATTAAACTGCGATAGGTGAATTGTGAAAGCACACAAAACGGCATGAACAAGCCAAATACTGCGTGCTCTACCGTTACAAGTGCGAAACTGCTATATTGTGATATTCTCGTTAAAGCGCATGCAAGCATCGTGAAACCTTAAAGAACAATGTCATTTAGCGAGATACAGCGTTCTGTACTGCAATAAGTTGGTGAAAAACTGTGAGGTTATGCAAATATCGTAATTGTGAACAAAACAGTGTAATAGAGCGTTTTTAGATACAAGTGCGAATGTTAGGTTAGGTTAAGATATGAACCGTCGTAAAACCGAATTAAACAATGTCAATTACTGAGATGCAGTGATTTTCACCATTAAAAGTGGGGAACTGCGATATTTAATGTGAAAGCGCTTGCAACCGACGTTAGGTTAGGTTAGGTTAGGTTAGGTTAGGTTTGGTTAGGTTAGGTTAGGTTAGGTTAGATTAGGTTAGGTTGGGTTGAGTTGGGTTAGGTTAGGTTAGGTTGGGTTAGGTTAGGTTAGGTTACGTTAGGTTAGGTTAGGTTACGTTAGGTTAGGTTAGGTTACGTTAGGTTAGGTTAGGTTAGGTAAGGATAGTTTGGTTAGGTTAGGTAAGGTTAGGTTAGGTTAGGTTAGGTTGGGTTGGGTGTTGTTGGGTTGGGTTGGGTTGGGTTAGGTTGGGTTAGGTTAGGTTAGGTTACGTTAGGTTAGGTTAGGTTAGGTTACGTTAGGTTATGTTAGGTTAGGTTAGGTTACGTTAGGTTAGGTTAGGTCAGGTAAGGTTAGGTTACGTTAGAATAGGTTAGGTTAGGTTACGTAAGGTTAGGTTAAGTTAGGTTAGGTTAGGTTTGGTTAGGTTAGGTTAGGTTAGCTTAGGTTAGGTTAGGTTGGGTTGGGTTGGGTTAGGTTGGGTTGGGTTGGGTTGGGTTAGGTTAGGTTAGGTTAGGTAAGGTTAGGTTAGGTTAGGTTAGGTTAGGTTAAGGTATGAACCGTCGTAAAACCGCATTAAACAATGTCACTTAGTGAGATGCAGTGTTTTTCACCTTTACAAGTTGGGAACTGTGATATCTAATGTGAAAGCGCTTGAAACCGTCGTAATGTTGTAGAAAGCAATGTAAAGTAGCGAGTAAAACGTTTTCTAACGATAGAAGTGCGAAGGTTATGTTAGGTTGAGTTATGTTAGTTTAAGCTAGGTAGCGTCGTGAAACCACCAAAAACGACGTCATCTAACGAGATAGTGTTGTTTTATTGCGAGTACGAAACTGCGATAGGTAAAATGTTGTGTAAGCACACAAAACGGCATGAACAAGCCAAATACTGCGTGTTGTACCGTTACAAGTGCGAAAGTGCTATGTTGTGACATTCTCGGTAAAGCGCATGCAAGTATCGTGAAACCTTAAAGAACGATGTCATTTAGCGAGATACAGCGTTCTGTACTGCAATAAGTTGGTGAAAAACTGTGAGGTTATGCAAATATCCTAATTGTGAACGAAACAGTGTAATAGAGCGTTTTTTAATACAAGTGCGAATGTTAGGTTAGGTTAAGATATGAACCGTCGTAAAACCGCATTAAACAATGTCACTAAGTGAGATGCAGTGTTTTTCACCTTTACAAGTTGGGAACTGTGATATCTAATGTGAAAGCGCTTGAAACCGTCGTAATGTGGTAGAAAGCAATGTAGAGTGGCGAGTAAAACGTTTTCTAACGATAGAAGTGCGAAGGTTAGGTTAGGTTAGGTTAGTTTAAGCTAGGTAGCGTCGTGAGACCACCAAAAAGGACGTCATCTAACGAGATAGTGTTGTTTTATTGCATGTACGAAATTGCAATAGGTGAAATGTTGTGAAAGCACACAAAACGGCATGAACAAGCCAGATACTGCGTGTTGTACCGTTACAAGTGCGAAACTGCTCTAATGTGATATTCTCGTTAAAGCACATGCAAACATCGTGAAACCTTAAAGAACGATGTCATTTAGCGAGATACAGCGTTCTGTACTGCAATAAGTTGGTGAAAAACTGTGAGGTCATGCAAATATCGTAATTGTGAACGAAACAGTGTAATTGAGCGTAATTAGATACAAGTGCGAATGTTAGCTTAGGTTGAGATATCAACCGTCGTAAAACCGCATTAAAAACAATGTCACTTAGTGAGATGTAGTGTTTTTCAACATTACAAGTCGGGAACTACGATATCTAAGAGGAAAGCGCATGAAACCGTCGTAATCTTGTAGAAAACATTGTAAAGCTGCGAGTAAAACGTTTTCTAACGATAGAAGTGCGAAGGTTATATTAGGTTGACTTATGTTAGTTTAAGCTATGTAGCGTCGTGAGACCACCAAAAAGGACGTCATCTAGCGAGAAAGTGTTGTTTTATTGCATGTACGAAACTGCAATAGGTGAAATGTTGTGAAAGCACACAAAACGGCATGAACAAGCCAGATACTGCGTGTTGTACCGTTACAAGTGCGAAACTGCTCTAATGTGATATTCTCGTTAAAGCGCATGCAAGCATCGTGAAACCTTAAAGAACGATGTCATTTAGCGAGATACAGCGTTCTGTACTGCAATAAGTTGGTGAAAAACTGTGAGGTTATGCAAATATTGTAATTGTGAACGAAACAGTGTAATAGAGCGTTCTTCAATACAAGTGCGAATCTTAAGTTAGGTTAAGATATGAACCGTCGTAAAAGCGCATTAAACAATGTCACTTAGTGAGATGCAGTGTTTTTCACCATTACAAGTCGGGAACTGCGATATCTAATGTGAAAGCGCTTGCAAACGTCGTTAGGTTAGGTTATGTTAGGTTAGGTTAGGTTACGTTAGGTTAGGTTAGGTCAGGTAAGGTTAGGTTACGTTAGAATAGGTTAGGTTAGGTTACGTTAGGTTAGGTTAAGTTAGGTTAGGTTAGGTTTGGTTAGGTTAGGTTAGGTTAGCTTAGGTTAGGTTAGGTTGGGTTGGGTTGGGTTAGGTTGGGTTGGGTTGGGTTAGGTTAGGTTAGGTTAGGTAAGGTTAGGTTAGGTTAGGTTAGGTTAGGTTAAGGTATGAACCGTCGTAAAACCGCATTAAACAATGTCACTTAGTGAGATGCAGTGTTTTTCACCTTTACAAGTTGGGAACTGTGATATCTAATGTGAAAGCGCTTGAAACCGTCGTAATGTTGTAGAAAGCAATGTAAAGTAGCGAGTAAAACGTTTTCTAACGATAGAAGTGCGAAGGTTATGTTAGGTTGAGTTATGTTAGTTTAAGCTAGGTAGCGTCGTGAAACCACCAAAAACGACGTCATCTAACGAGATAGTGTTGTTTTATTGCGAGTACGAAACTGCGATAGGTGAAATGTTGTGAAAGCACACAAAACGGCATGAACAAGCTAAATACTGCGTGTTGTACCGTTACAAGTGCGAAACCGCTATGTTGTGATATTCTCGTTAAAGCGCATGCAAGCATCGTGAAACCTTAAAGAATGATGTCATTTAGCGAGAGACAGCGTTCTGTACTGTAATAAGTTGGTGAAAAACTGTGAGGTCATGCAAATATCGTAATTGTGAACGAAACAGTGTAATAGAGCGTTTTGAGATACAAGCGCGAATGTTGGGTTAGGTTAAGATATGAACCGTCGTAAAACCGCATTAAACAATGTCACTTAGTGAGATGCAGTGTTTTTCACCATTACAAGTTGGGAACTGCGATATCTAATGTGAAAGCGCTTGCAAACGTCGTTAGGTTAGGTTAGGTTAGGTTAGGTTAGGTTACGTTACGTTAGGTTAGGTTTGGTTAGGTTAGGTTAGGTTAGGTTATGTTAGGTTAGGTTGGGTTAGGTTAGGTTAGGTTACGTTAGGTTAAGGTATGAACCGTCGTAAAACCGCAATAAACAATGTCACTTAGTGAGATGCAGTGTTTTTCACCTTTACAAGTCGGGAACTGCGATATCTAATGTGAAAGCGCTTGAAACCGTCGTAATGTTGTAGAAAGCAATGTAAAGTAGCGAGTAAAACGTTTTCTAACGATAGAAGTGCGAAGGTTATGTTAGTTTGAGTTATGTTAGTTTAAGCTAGGTAGCGTCGTGAAACCACCAAAAACGACGTCATCTAACGAGATAGTGTTGTTTTATTGCGAGTACGAAACTGCGATAGGTAAAATGTTGTGAAAGCACACAAAACGGCATGAACAAGCCAAATACTGCGTGTTGTACCGTTACAAGTGCGAAAGTGCTATGTTGTGACATTCTCGGTAAAGCGCATGCAAGTATCGTGAAACCTTAAAGAACGATGTCATTTAGCGAGATACAGCGTTCTGTACTGTAATAAGTTGGTGAGAAACTGTGAGGTCAAGCAAATATCGTAATTGTGAACGAAACAGTGTAATTGAGCGTCTTTAGATACAAGTGCGAATGTTAGGTTAGGTTGACATATGAACCGTCGTAAAACCGCATTAAACAATGTCACTTAGTGAGATATAGTGTTTTTCAACATTACAAGTCGGGAACTACGATATCTAATGTGAAAGCGCATGAAACCATCGTAATCTTGTAGAAAACATTGTAGAGTGGCGAGTAAAACGTTTTCTAACGATAGAAGTGCGAAGGTTAGGTTAGGTTAGGTTAGTTTAAGCTAGGTAGCGTCGTGAAACTACCAAAAACGACGTCATCTAACGAGATAGTGTTGTTTTATAGCGAGTATTAAACTGCGATAGGTGAAATGTGAAAGCACACAAAACGGCATGAACAAGCCAAATACTGCGTGTTCTACCGTTACAAGTGCGAAACTGCTATATTGTGATATTCTCGTTAAAGCGCATGCAAGCATCGTGAAACCTTAAAGAACAATGTCATTTAGCGAGATACAGCGTTCTGTACTGCAATAAGTTGGTGAAAAACTGTGAGGTTATGCAAATATCGTAATTGTGAACAAAACAGTGTAATAGAGCGTTTTTAGATACAAGTGCGAATGTTAGGTTAGGTTAAGATATGAACCGTCGTAAAACCGCATTAAACAATGTCAATTACTGAGATGCAGTGTTTTTCACCATTAAAAGTGGGGAACTGCGATATTTAATGTGAAAGCGCTTGCAACCGTCGTTAGGTTAGGTTAGGTTAGGTTAGGTTAGGTTTGGTTAGGTTAGGTTAGGTTAGGTTAGATTAGGTTAGGTTGGGTTGAGTTGGGTTAGGTTAGGTTAGGTTAGGTTAGGTTGGGTTAGGTTAGGTTAGGTTACGTTAGGTTAGGTTAGGTTACGTTAGGTTAGGTTAGGTTACGTTAGGTTAGGTTAGGTTAGGTAAGGATAATTTGGTTAGGTTAGGTAAGGTTAGGTTAGGTTAGGTTAGGTTGGGTTGGGTGTTGTTGGGTTGGGTTGGGTTGGGTTAGGTTGGGTTAGGTTAGGTTAGGTTACGTTAGGTTAGGTTAGGTTAGGTTACGTTAGGTTATGTTAGGTTAGGTTAGGTTACGTTAGGTTAGGTTAGGTCAGGTAAGGTTAGGTTACGTTAGAATAGGTTAGGTTAGGTTACGTTAGGTTAGGTTAAGTTAGGTTAGGTTAGGTTTGGTTAGGTTAGGTTAGGTTAGCTTAGGTTAGGTTAGGTTGGGTTGGGTTGGGTTAGGTTGGGTTGGGTTGGGTTAGGTTAGGTTAGGTTAGGTAAGCTTAGGTTAGGTTAGGTTAGGTTAGGTTAAGGTATGAACCGTCGTAAAACCGCATTAAACAATGTCACTTAGTGAGATGCAGTGTTTTTCACCTTTACAAGTTGGGAACTGTGATATCTAATGTGAAAGCGCTTGAAACCGTCGTAATGTTGTAGAAAGCAATGTAAAGTAGCGAGTAAAACGTTTTCTCACGATAGAAGTGCGAAGGTCATGTTAGGTTGAGTTATGTAAGTTTAAGCTAGGTAGCGTCGTGAAACTACCAAAAACAACGTCATCTAACGAGATAGTGTTGTTTTATTGCGAGTACGAAACTGCGATAGGTGAAATGTTGTGAAAGCACACAAAACGGCATGAACAAGCCAAATACTGCGTGTTGTACCGTTACAAGTGCGAAACTGCTATGTTGTGATATTCTCGTTAAAGCGCATGCAAGCATCGTGAAACCTTAAAGAACGATGTCATTTAGCGAGATACAGCGTTCTGTACTGCAATAAGTTGGTGAAAAACTGTGAGGTTATGCAAATATCCTAATTGTGAACGAAACAGTGTAATAGAGCGTTTTTTAATACAAGTGCGAATGTTAGGTTAGGTTAAGATATGAACCGTCGTAAAACCGCATTAAACAATGTCACTTAGTGAGATGCAGTGTTTTTCACCTTTACAAGTTGGGAACTGTGATATCTATTGTGAAAGCGCTTGAAACCGTCGTAATGTTGTAGAAAGCAATGTAAAGTAGCGAGTAAAACGTTTTCTAACGATAGAAGTGCGAAGGTTATGTTAGGTTGAGTTATGTTAGTTTAAGCTAGGTAGCGTCGTGAAACCACCAAAAACGACGTCATCTAACGAGATAGTGTTGTTTTATTGCGAGTACGAAACTGCGATAGGTGAAATGTTGTGAAAGCACACAAAACGGCATGAACAAGCCAAATACTGCGTGTTGTACCGTTACAAGTGCGAAACCGCTATGTTGTGATATTCTCGTTAAAGCGCATGCAAGCATCGTGAAACCTCAAAGAATGATGTCATTTAGCGAGAGACAGCGTTCTGTACTGTAATAAGTTGGTGAAAAACTGTGAGGTCATGCAAATATCGTAATTGTGAACGAAACAGTGTAATAGAGCGTTTTGAGATACAAGCGCGAATGTTGGGTTAGGTTAAGATATGAACCGTCGTAAAACCGCATTAAACAATGTCACTTAGTGAGATGCAGTGTTTTTCACCATTACAAGTTGGGAACTGCGATATCTAATGTGAAAGCGCTTGCAAACGTCGTTAGGTTAGGTTAGGTTAGGTTAGGTTAGGTTACGTTAGGTTAGGTTTGGTTAGGTTAGGTTAGGTTAGGTTATGTTAGGTTAGGTTGGGTTAGGTTAGGTTAGGTTACGTTAGGTTAAGGTATGAACCGTCGTAAAACCGCAATAAACAATGTCACTTAGTGAGATGCAGTGTTTTTCACCTTTACAAGTCGGGAACTGCGATATCTAATGTGAAAGCGCTTGAAACCGTCGTAATGTTGTAGAAAGCAATGTAAAGTAGCGAGTAAAACGTTTTCTAACGATAGAAGTGCGAAGGTTATGTTAGGTTGAGTTATGTTAGTTTAAGCTAGGTAGCGTCGTGAAACCACCAAAAACGACGTCATCTAACGAGATAGTGTTGTTTTATTGCGAGTACGAAACTGCGATAGGTAAAATGTTGTGAAAGCACACAAAACGGCATGAACAAGCCAAATACTGCGTGTTGTACCGTTACAAGTGCGAAAGTGCTATGTTGTGACATTCTCGGTAAAGCGCATGCAAGTATCGTGAAACCTTAAAGAACGATGTCATTTAGCGAGATACAGCGTTCTGTACTGTAATAAGTTGGTGAGAAACTGTGAGGTCAAGCAAATATCGTAATTGTGAACGAAACAGTGTAATTGAGCGTCTTTACATACAAGTGCGAATGTTAGGTTAGGTTGACATATGAACCGTCGTAAAACCGCATTAAACAATGTCACTTAGTGAGATATAGTGTTTTTCAACATTACAAGTCGGGAACTACGATATCTAATGTGAAAGCGCATGAAACCGTCGTAATCTTGTAGAAAACATTGTAGAGTGACGAGTAAAACGTTTTCTAACGATAGAAGTGCGAAGGTTAGGTTAGGTTAGGTTAGTTTAAGCTAGGTAGCGTCGTGAAACTACCAAAAACGACGTCATCTAACGAGATAGTGTTGTTTTATAGCGAGTATTAAACTGCGATAGGTGAAATGTGAAAGCACACAAAACGGCATGAACAAGCCAAATACTGCGTGTTCTACCGTTACAAGTGCGAAACTGCTATATTGTGATATTCTCGTTAAAGCGCATGCAAGCATCGTGAAACCTTAAAGAACAATGTCATTTAGCGAGATACAGCGTTCTGTACTGCAATATGTTGGTGAAAAACTGTGAGGTTATGCAAATATCGTAATTGTGAACAAAACAGTGTAATAGAGCGTTTTTAGATACAAGTGCGAATGTTAGGTTAGGTTAAGATATGAACCGTCGTAAAACCGCATTAAACAATATCAATTACTGAGATGCAGTGTTTTTCACCATTAAAAGTGGGGAACTGCGATATTTAATGTGAAAGCGCTTGCAACCGTCGTTAGGTTAGGTTAGGTTAGGTTAGGTTTGGTTAGGTTAGGTTAGGTTAGGTTAGATTAGGTTAGGTTGGGTTGAGTTGGGTTAGGTTAGGTTAGGTTAGGTTAGGTTGGGTTAGGTTAGGTTAGGTTACGTTAGGTTAGGTTAGGTTACGTTAGGTTAGGTTAGGTTAGGTTACGTTAGGTTAGGTTAGGTTAGGTAAGGATAATTTGGTTAGGTTAGGTAAGGTTAGGTTAGGTTAGGTTAGGTTGGGTTGGGTGTTGTTGGGTTGGGTTGGGTTGGGTTAGGTTGGGTTAGGTTAGGTTAGGTTACGTTAGGTTAGGTTAGGTTAGGTTACGTTAGGTTATGTTAGGTTAGGTTAGGTTACGTTAGGTTTGGTTAGGTCAGGTAAGGTTAGGTTACGTTAGAATAGGTTAGGTTCGGTTACGTTAGGTTAGGTTAAGTTAGGTTAGGTTAGGTTTGGTTAGGTTAGGTTAGGTTAGCTTAGGTTAGGTTAGGTTAGGTTGGGTTGGGTTGGGTTAGGTTGGGTTGGGTTGGGTTAGGTTAGGTTAGGTTAGGTAAGGTTAGGTTAGGTTAGGTTAGGTTAAGGTATGAACCGTCGTAAAACCGCATTAAACAATGTCACTTAGTGAGATATAGTGTTTTTCAACATTACAAGTCGGGAACTACGATATCTAATGTGAAAGCGCATGAAACCGTCGTAATCTTGTAGAAAACATTGTAGAGTGACGAGTAAAACGTTTTCTAACGATAGAAGTGCGAAGGTTAGGTTAGGTTAGGTTAGTTTAAGCTAGGTAGCGTCGTGAAACTACCAAAAACGACGTCATCTAACGAGATAGTGTTGTTTTATAGCGAGTATTAAACTGCGATAGGTGAAATGTGAAAGCACACAAAACGGCATGAACAAGCCAAATACTGCGTGTTGTACCGTTACAAGTGCGAAACTGCTATGTTGTGATATTCTCGTTAAAGCGCATGCAAGCATCGTGAAACCTTAAAGAACGATGTCATTTAGCGAGATACAGCGTTCTGTACTGCAATAAGTTGGTGAAAAACTGTGAGGTTATGCAAATATCCTAATTGTGAACGAAACAGTGTAATAGAGCGTTTTTTTAATACAAGTGCGAATGTTAGGTTAGGTTAAGATATGAACCGTCGTAAAACCGCATTAAACAATGTCACTTAGTGAGATGCAGTGTTTTTCACCTTTACAAGTTGGGAACTGTGATATCTAATGTGAAAGCGCTTGAAACCGTCGTAATGTTGTAGAAAGCAATGTAAAGTATCGAGTAAAATGTTTTCTAACGATAGAAGTGCGAAGGTTATGCTAGGTTGAGTTATGTTAGTTTAAGCTAGGTAGCGTCGTGAAACCACCAAAAACGACGTCATCTAACGAGATAGTGTTGTTTTATTGCGAGTACGAAACTGCGATAGGTGAAATGTTGTGAAAGCACACAAAACGGCATGAACAAGCCAAATACTGCGTGTTGTACCGTTACAAGTGCGAAACCGCTATGTTGTGATATTCTCGTTAAAGCGCATGCAAGCATCGTGAAACCTCAAAGAATGATGTCATTTAGCGAGAGACAGCGTTCTGTACTGTAATAAGTTGGTGAAAAACTGTGAGGTCATGCAAATATCGTAATTGTGAACGAAACAGTGTAATAGAGCGTTTTGAGATACAAGCGCGAATGTTGGGTTAGGTTAAGATATGAACCGTCGTAAAACCGCATTAAACAATGTCACTTAGTGAGATGCAGTGTTTTTCACCATTACAAGTTGGGAACTGCGATATCTAATGTGAAAGCGCTTGCAAACGTCGTTAGGTTAGGTTAGGTTAGGTTAGGTTAGGTTAGGTTACGTTAGGTTAGGTTTGGTTAGGTTAGGTTAGGTTAGGTTATGTTAGGTTAGGTTGGGTTAGGTTAGGTTAGGTTACGTTAGGTTAAGGTATGAACCGTCGTAAAACCGCAATAAACAATGTCACTTAGTGAGATGCAGTGTTTTTCACCTTTACAAGTCGGGAACTGCGATATCTAATGTGAAAGCGCTTGAAACCGTCGTAATGTTGTAGAAAGCAATGTAAAGTAGCGAGTAAAACGTTTTCTAACGATAGAAGTGCGAAGGTTATGTTAGGTTGAGTTATGTTAGTTTAAGCTAGGTAGCGTCGTGAAACCACCAAAAACGACGTCATCTAACGAGATAGTGTTGTTTTATTGCGAGTACGAAACTGCGATAGGTAAAATGTTGTGAAAGCACACAAAACGGCATGAACAAGCCAAATACTGCGTGTTGTACCGTTACAAGTGTGAAAGTGCTATGTTGTGACATTCTCGGTAAAGCGCATGCAAGTATCGTGAAACCTTAAAGAACGATGTCATTTAGCGAGATACAGCGTTCTGTACTGTAATAAGTTGGTGAGAAACTGTGAGGTCAAGCAAATATCGTAATTGTGAACGAAACAGTGTAATTGAGCGTCTTTAGATACAAGTGCGAATGTTAGGTTAGGTTGACATATGAACCGTCGTAAAACCGCATTAAACAATGTCACTTAGTGAGATATAGTGTTTTTCAACATTACAAGTCGGGAACTACGATATCTAATGTGAAAGCGCATGAAACCGTCGTAATCTTGTAGAAAACATTGTAGAGTGGCGAGTAAAACGTTTTCTAACGATAGAAGTGCGAAGGTTAGGTTAGGTTAGGTTAGTTTAAGCTAGGTAGCGTCGTGAAACTACCAAAAACGACGTCATCTAACGAGATAGTGTTGTTTTATAGCGAGTATTAAACTGCGATAGGTGAAATGTGAAAGCACACAAAACGGCATGAACAAGCCAAATACTGCGTGTTCTACCGTTACAAGTGCGAAACTGCTATATTGTGATATTCTCGTTAAAGCGCATGCAAGCATCGTGAAACCTTAAAGAACAATGTCATTTAGCGAGATACAGCGTTCTGTACTGCAATATGTTGGTGAAAAACTGTGAGGTTATGCAAATATCGTAATTGTGAACAAAACAGTGTAATAGAGCGTTTTTAGATACAAGTGCGAATGTTAGGTTAGGTTAAGATATGAACCGTCGTAAAACCGCATTAAACAATATCAATTACTGAGATGCAGTGTTTTTCACCATTAAAAGTGGGGAACTGCGATATTTAATGTGAAAGCGCTTGCAACCGTCGTTAGGTTAGGTTAGGTTAGGTTAGGTTTGGTTAGGTTAGGTTAGGTTAGGTTAGATTAGGTTAGGTTGGGTTGAGTTGGGTTAGGTTAGGTTAGGTTAGGTTAGGTTGGGTTAGGTTAGGTTAGGTTACGTTAGGTTAGGTTAGGTTACGTTAGGTTAGGTTAGGTTAGGTTACGTTAGGTTAGGTTAGGTTAGGTAAGGATAATTTGGTTAGGTTAGGTAAGGTTAGGTTAGGTTAGGTTAGGTTGGGTTGGGTGTTGTTGGGTTGGGTTGGGTTGGGTTAGGTTGGGTTAGGTTAGGTTAGGTTACGTTAGGTTAGGTTAGGTTAGGTTACGTTAGGTTATGTTAGGTTAGGTTAGGTTACGTTAGGTTTGGTTAGGTCAGGTAAGGTTAGGTTACGTTAGAATAGGTTAGGTTAGGTTACGTTAGGTTAGGTTAAGTTAGGTTAGGTTAGGTTTGGTTAGGTTAGGTTAGGTTAGCTTAGGTTAGGTTAGGTTAGGTTGGGTTGGGTTGGGTTAGGTTGGGTTGGGTTGGGTTAGGTTAGGTTAGGTTAGGTAAGGTTAGGTTAGGTTAGGTTAGGTTACGTTAGGTTAGGTTAGGTTACGTTAGGTTAGGTTAGGTTAGGTTACGTTAGGTTAGGTTAGGTTAGGTAAGGATAATTTGGTTAGGTTAGGTAAGGTTAGGTTAGGTTAGGTTAGGTTGGGTTGGGTGTTGTTGGGTTGGGTTGGGTTGGGTTAGGTTGGGTTAGGTTAGGTTAGGTTACGTTAGGTTAGGTTAGGTTAGGTTACGTTAGGTTATGTTAGGTTAGGTTAGGTTACGTTAGGTTTGGTTAGGTCAGGTAAGGTTAGGTTACGTTAGATTAGGTTAGGTTCGGTTACGTTAGGTTAGGTTAAGTTAGGTTAGGTTTGGTTAGGTTAGGTTAGGTTAGCTTAGGTTAGGTTAGGTTAGGTTGGGTTGGGTTGGGTTAGGTTGGGTTGGGTTGGGTTAGGTTAGGTTAGGTTAGGTAAGGTTAGGTTAGGTTAGGTTAGGTTAAGGTATGAACCGTCGTAAAACCGCATTAAACAATGTCACTTAGTGAGATGCAGTGTTTTTCACCTTTACAAGTTGGGAACTGTGATATCTAATGTGAAAGCGCTTGAAACCGTCGTAATGTTGTAGAAAGCAATGTAAAGTAGCGAGTAAAACGTTTTCTCACGATAGAAGTGCTTGGGTCATGTTAGGTTGAGTTATGTTAGTTTAAGCTAGGTAGCGTCGTGAAACTACCAAAAACAACGTCATCTAACGAGATAGTGTTGTTTTATTGCGAGTACGAAACTGCGATAGGTGAAATGTTGTGAAAGCACACAAAACGGCATGAACAAGCCAAATACTGCGTGTTGTACCGTTACAAGTGCGAAACTGCTATGTTGTGATATTCTCGTTAAAGCGCATGCAAGCATCGTGAAACCTTAAAGAACGATGTCATTTAGCGAGATACAGCGTTCTGTACTGCAATAAGTTGGTGAAAAACTGTGAGGTTATGCAAATATCCTAATTGTGAACGAAACAGTGTAATAGAGCGTTTTTTAATACAAGTGCGAATGTTAGGTTAGGTTAAGATATGAACCGTCGTAAAACCGCATTAAACAATGTCACTTAGTGAGATGCAGTGTTTTTCACCTTTACAAGTTGGGAACTGTGATATCTAATGTGAAAGCGCTTGAAACTGTCGTAATGTTGTAGAAAGCAATGTAAAGTATCGAGTAAAATGTTTTCTAACGATAGAAGTGCGAAGGTTATGTTAGGTTGAGTTATGTTAGTTTAAGCTAGGTAGCGTCGTGAAACCACCAAAAACGACGTCATCTAACGAGATAGTGTTGTTTTATTGCGAGTACGAAACTGCGATAGGTGAAATGTTGTGAAAGCACACAAAACGGCATGAACAAGCCAAATACTGCGTGTTGTACCGTTACAAGTGCGAAACCGCTATGTTGTGATATTCTCGTTAAAGCGCATGCAAGCATCGTGAAACCTTAAAGAATGATGTCATTTAGCGAGAGACAGCGTTCTGTACTGTAATAAGTTGGTGAAAAACTGTGAGGTCATGCAAATATCGTAATTGTGAACGAAACAGTGTAATAGAGCGTTTTGAGATACAAGCGCGAATGTTGGGTTAGGTTAAGATATGAACCGTCGTAAAACCGCATTAAACAATGTCACTTAGTGAGATGCAGTGTTTTTCACCATTACAAGTTGGGAACTGCGATATCTAATGTGAAAGCGCTTGCAAACGTCGTTAGGTTAGGTTAGGTTAGGTTAGGTTAGGTTAGGTTACGTTAGGTTAGGTTTGGTTAGGTTAGGTTAGGTTAGGTTATGTTAGGTTAGGTTGGGTTAGGTTAGGTTAGGTTACGTTAGGTTAAGGTATGAACCGTCGTAAAACCGCAATAAACAATGTCACTTAGTGAGATGCAGTGTTTTTCACCTTTACAAGTCGGGAACTGCGATATCTAATGTGAAAGCGCTTGAAACCGTCGTAATGTTGTAGAAAGCAATGTAAAGTAGCGAGTAAAACGTTTTCTAACGATAGAAGTGCGAAGGTTATGTTAGGTTGAGTTATGTTAGTTTAAGCTAGGTAGCGTCGTGAAACCACCAAAAACGACGTCATCTAACGAGATAGTGTTGTTTTATTGCGAGTACGAAACTGCGATAGGTAAAATGTTGTGAAAGCACACAAAACGGCATGAACAAGCCAAATACTGCGTGGTGTACCGTTACAAGTGCGAAAGTGCTATGTTGTGACATTCTCGGTAAAGCGCATGCAAGTATCGTGAAACCTTAAAGAACGATGTCATTTAGCGAGATACAGCGTTCTGTACTGTAATAAGTTGGTGAGAAACTGTGAGGTCAAGCAAATATCGTAATTGTGAACGAAACAGTGTAATTGAGCGTCTTTAGATACAAGTGCGAATGTTAGGTTAGGTTGACATATGAACCGTCGTAAAACCGCATTAAACAATGTCACTTAGTGAGATATAGTGTTTTTCAACATTACAAGTCGGGAACTACGATATCTAATGTGAAAGCGCATGAAACCGTCGTAATCTTGTAGAAAACATTGTAGAGTGGCGAGTAAAACGTTTTCTAACGATAGAAGTGCGAAGGTTAGGTTAGGTTAGGTTAGTTTAAGCTAGGTAGCGTCGTGAAACTACCAAAAACGACGTCATCTAACGAGATAGTGTTGTTTTATAGCGAGTATTAAACTGCGATAGGTGAAATGTGAAAGCACACAAAACGGCATGAACAAGCCAAATACTGCGTGTTCTACCGTTACAAGTGCGAAACTGCTATATTGTGATATTCTCGTTAAAGCGCATGCAAGCATCGTGAAACCTTAAAGAACAATGTCATTTAGCGAGATACAGCGTTCTGTACTGCAATATGTTGGTGAAAAACTGTGAGGTTATGCAAATATCGTAATTGTGAACAAAACAGTGTAATAGAGCGTTTTTAGATACAAGTGCGAATGTTAGGTTAGGTTAAGATATGAACCGTCGTAAAACCGCATTAAACAATATCAATTAATGAGATGCAGTGTTTTTCACCATTAAAAGTGGGGAACTGCGATATTTAATGTGAAAGCGCTTGCAACCGTCGTTAGGTTAGGTTAGGTTAGGTTAGGTTAGGTTTGGTTAGGTTAGGTTAGGTTAGGTTAGATTAGGTTAGGTTGGGTTGAGTTGGGTTAGGTTAGGTTAGGTTAGGTTAGGTTGGGTTAGGTTAGGTTAGGTTACGTTAGGTTAGGTTAGGTTACGTTAGGTTAGGTTAGGTTAGGTTACGTTAGGTTAGGTTAGGTTAGGTAAGGATAATTTGGTTAGGTTAGGTAAGGTTAGGTTAGGTTAGGTTAGGTTGGGTTGGGTGTTGTTGGGTTGGGTTGGGTTGGGTTAGGTTGGGTTAGGTTAGGTTAGGTTACGTTAGGTTAGGTTAGGTTAGGTTACG
>NC_134702.1:100480381-100527881 GCF_043290135.1 Rhipicephalus microplus | reverse complement strand
AAGCATCGTGAAACCTTAAAGAACGATGTCATTTAGCGAGATACAGCGTTCTGTACTGCAATAAGTTGGTGAAAAACTGTGAGGTTATGCAAATATCCTAATTGTGAACGAAACAGTGTAATAGAGCGTTTTTTAATACAAGTGCGAATGTTAGGTTAGGTTAAGATATGAACCGTCGTAAAACCGCATTAAACAATGTCACTTAGTGAGATGCAGTGTTTTTCACCTTTACAAGTTGGGAACTGTGATATCTAATGTGAAAGCGCTTGAAACCGTCGTAATGTTGTAGAAAGCAATGTAAAGTATCGAGTAAAACGTTTTCTAACGATAGAAGTGCGAAGGTTATGTTAGGTTGAGTTATGTTAGTTTAAGCTAGGTAGCGTCGTGAAACCACCAAAAACGACGTCATCTAACGAGATAGTGTTGTTTTATTGCGAGTACGAAACTGCGATAGGTGAAATGTTGTGAAAGCACACAAAACGGCATGAACAAGCCAAATACTGCGTGTTGTACCGTTACAAGTGCGAAACCGCTATGTTGTGATATTCTCGTTAAAGCGCATGCAAGCATCGTGAAACCTTAAAGAATGATGTCATTTAGCGAGAGACAGCGTTCTGTACTGTAATAAGTTGGTGAAAAACTGTGAGGTCATGCAAATATCGTAATTGTGAACGAAACAGTGTAATAGAGCGTTTTGAGATACAAGCGCGAATGTTGGGTTAGGTTAAGATATGAACCGTCGTAAAACCGCATTAAACAATGTCACTTAGTGAGATGCAGTGTTTTTCACCATTACAAGTTGGGAACTGCGATATCTAATGTGAAAGCGCTTGCAAACGTCGTTAGGTTAGGTTAGGTTAGGTTAGGTTACGTTAGGTTAGGTTTGGTTAGGTTAGGTTAGGTTAGGTTATGTTAGGTTAGGTTGGGTTAGGTTAGGTTAGGTTACGTTAGGTTAAGGTATGAACCGTCGTAAAACCGCAATAAACAATGTCACTTAGTGAGATGCAGTGTTTTTCACCTTTACAAGTTGGGAACTGCGATATCTAATGTGAAAGCGCTTGAAACCGTCGTAATGTTGTAGAAAGCAATGTAAAGTAGCGAGTAAAACGTTTTCTAACGATAGAAGTGCGAAGGTTATGTTAGGTTGAGTTATGTTAGTTTAAGCTAGGTAGCGTCGTGAAACCACCAAAAACGACGTCATCTAACGAGATAGTGTTGTTTTATTGCGAGTACGAAACTGCGATAGGTAAAATGTTGTGAAAGCACACAAAACGGCATGAACAAGCCAAATACTGCGTGTTGTACCGTTACAAGTGCGAAAGTGCTATGTTGTGACATTCTCGGTAAAGCGCATGCAAGTATCGTGAAACCTTAAAGAACGATGTCATTTAGCGAGATACAGCGTTCTGTACTGTAATAAGTTGGTGAGAAACTGTGAGGTCAAGCAAATATCGTAATTGTGAACGAAACAGTGTAATTGAGCGTCTTTAGATACAAGTGCGAATGTTAGGTTAGGTTGACATATGAACCGTCGTAAAACCGCATTAAACAATGTCACTTAGTGAGATATAGTGTTTTTCAACATTACAAGTCGGGAACTACGATATCTAATGTGAAAGCGCATGAAACCGTCGTAATCTTGTAGAAAACATTGTAGAGTGGCGAGTAAAACGTTTTCTAACGATAGAAGTGCGAAGGTTAGGTTAGGTTAGGTTAGTTTAAGCTAGGTAGCGTCGTGAAACTACCAAAAACGACGTCATCTAACGAGATAGTGTTGTTTTATAGCGAGTATTAAACTGCGATAGGTGAAATGTGAAAGCACACAAAACGGCATGAACAAGCCAAATACTGCGTGTTCTACCGTTACAAGTGCGAAACTGCTATATTGTGATATTCTCGTTAAAGCGCATGCAAGCATCGTGAAACCTTAAAGAGCAATGTCATTTAGCGAGATACAGCGTTCTGTACTGCAATAAGTTGGTGAAAAACTGTGAGGTTATGCAAATATCGTAATTGTGAACAAAACAGTGTAATAGAGCGTTTTTAGATACAAGTGCGAATGTTAGGTTAGGTTAAGATATGAACCGTCGTAAAACCGCATTAAACAATGTCAATTACTGAGATGCAGTGTTTTTCACCATTAAAAGTGGGGAACTGCGATATTTAATGTGAAAGCGCTTGCAACCGTCGTTAGGTTAGGTTAGGTTAGGTTAGGTTAGGTTTGGTTAGGTTAGGTTAGGTTAGGTTAGATTAGGTTAGGTTGGGTTGAGTTGGGTTAGGTTAGGTTAGGTTAGGTTAGGTTGGGTTAGGTTAGGTTAGGTTACGTTAGGTTAGGTTAGGTTACGTTAGGTTAGGTTAGGTTAGGTTACGTTAGGTTAGGTTAGGTTAGGTAAGGATAATTTGGTTAGGTTAGGTAAGGTTAGGTTAGGTTAGGTTAGGTTGGGTTGGGTGTTGTTGGGTTGGGTTGGGTTGGGTTAGGTTGGGTTAGGTTAGGTTAGGTTACGTTAGGTTAGGTTAGGTTAGGTTACGTTAGGTTATGTTAGGTTAGGTTAGGTTAGGTTACGTTAGGTTAGGTTAGGTCAGGTAAGGTTAGGTTACGTTAGAATAGGTTAGGTTAGGTTACGTTAGGTTAGGTTAAGTTAGGTTAGGTTAGGTTTGGTTAGGTTAGGTTAGGTTAGCTTAGGTTAGGTTAGGTTGGGTTGGGTTGGGTTAGGTTGGGTTGGGTTGGGTTAGGTTAGGTTAGGTTAGGTAAGGTTAGGTTAGGTTAGGTTAGGTTAGGTTAAGGTATGAACCGTCGTAAAACCGCATTTCTCAAAAGATATGCAGAGCTCCTAGCTAGATTCTTGGTACAGTTGTATTCTAAGTCTCTTGAAACTTCTTGCCTCCCACTTGAATGGTTGGTTGCCCGAGTGAAACCAATTTTTAAAAAAGGCTCTGTCACCGATTATTGTAATTACCGACCCATATCTCTCACTTGCACAGTTTGTAAAGTTCTCGAACACGTAATTGCTAAACACCTAAATGATTTTCTTGACAACAATAATCTTCTTACTGACGTACAGCACGGTTTTCGAAGAGGTTTTTCAACTGCAACTCAATTAGTAGTTACCGTTCATGAGATGGCACAGGTACTTGACGAGGGCGGACAGATTGACGCAGTTCTAATAGACTTCTCAAAAGCGTTCGATAGAGTTCCACACTCGAAACTAATAACAAAAATGAAAAACTTAGGCATTCCATCACAAGTCGTCAATTGGGTCATTTCATACCTAACTGGCCGCAAACAGTATGTTGAAATTGACGGTGCCTGTTCTCGTTTTCTTGATGTTTTTTCTGGCGTCCCACAGGGTTCGGTCTTGGCACCGGTTCTATTTAACATTTATATTAATGATCTTGGCCAAATTGTGAAGCCCCCTCTACGCCTTAAGCTGTTTGCAGACGATTGCATCATCTTTAGCCACATAGTGTCTGTCACTGACCAGCACGTTCTTAACCGTGCTTTGCATGCAATAACGGAATGGTGTAATAAATGGGATATGATTATAAATCTCGACAAGACAGTTTACATGTGCATCTCCAATAAGAATAAATCTCACTTCATGTATAGTCTTGGCAATTATCAGATTAATCAAGTGGAGGAACATAAGTACCTGGGGTTAACCTTGACGTCCAGACTTAACTGGTCAACACATATAAATAACATATGTTCCTCCGCGAGAAAAAAGTTAGGATTTCTGAAGCATAAATTAGGTGATGCCCCCTCATCGCTTAGACTCATTGCATACAAATCCATTGTAAGACCCACCCTAGAATACGGAAGCATTGTATGGGATCCCCATACTATCACTAATAAAGAAACGCTTGAAAAAATTCAGAGATTGGCAGCTCGCTTTATTTATAAACGTTTTAGACGTCGCGACTCCCCTTCAGCTATGTTGGAGCTCGCACACCTAGAGCCATTGGCCAACCGACGTAAAAGTGCCCGCCTAAACTTTCTACACCAGCTATATTTTAATAAATTGGGAATCCAGTCGCAAGATTACATAGCTAATAACCCTAGTCGAGCGTCTCGTCACAAACATAGCCGAAGTATTACACCGTTCTTTGCCCGTACAGACCAATACAAATATTCATTTTTTCCCAGAACTGTTTCCGATTGGAATGTTTTGCCAGAGTGTTCACCCTTGCTGTCATCCAATGTATAATGATTGTATACTTACCTGTTGATTATGTACCCTCACATTCATGTGTCGATCTTGCATCCATACGCATGTCTGCTGGATATGTACATCCCTCTCCTGCTTGGACCTTTCAAGGTTCGCAGTATTGTCCAAATAAATAAAAAATAAACAATGTCACTTAGTGAGATGCAGTGTTTTTCACCTTTACAAGTTGGGAACTGTGATATCTAATGTGAAAGCGCTTGAAACCGTCGTAATGTTGTAGAAAGCAATGTAAAGTAGCGAGTAAAACGTTTTCTCACGATAGAAGTGCGAAGGTCATGTTAGGTTGAGTTATGTTAGTTTAAGCTAGGTAGCGTCGTGAAACTACCAAAAACAACGTCATCTAACGAGATAGTGTTGTTTTATTGCGAGTACGAAACTGCGATAGGTGAAATGTTGTGAAAGCACACAAAACGGCATGAACAAGCCAGATACTGCGTGTTGTACCGTTACAAGTGCGAAACTGCTCTAATGTGATATTCTCGTTAAAGCACATGCAAACATCGTGAAACCTTAAAGAACGATGTCATTTAGCGAGATACAGCGTTCTGTACTGCAATAAGTTGGTGAAAAACTGTGAGGTCATGCAAATATCGTAATTGTGAACGAAACAGTGTAATTGAGCGTAATTAGATACAAGTGCGAATGTTAGCTTAGGTTGAGATATCAACCGTCGTAAAACCGCATTAAAAACAATGTCACTTAGTGAGATGTAGTGTTTTTCAACATTACAAGTCGGGAACTACGATATCTAAGAGGAAAGCGCATGAAACCGTCGTAATCTTGTAGAAAACATTGTAAAGCTGCGAGTAAAACGTTTTCTAACGATAGAAGTGCGAAGGTTATATTAGGTTGACTTATGTTAGTTTAAGCTATGTAGCGTCGTGAGACCACCAAAAAGGACGTCATCTAGCGAGAAAGTGTTGTTTTATTGCATGTACGAAACTGCAATAGGTGAAATGTTGTGAAAGCACACAAAACGGCATGAACAAGCCAGATACTGCGTGTTGTACCGTTACAAGTGCGAAACTGCTCTAATGTGATATTCTCGTTAAAGCGCATGCAAGCATCGTGAAACCTTAAAGAACGATGTCATTTAGCGAGATACAGCGTTCTGTACTGCAATAAGTTGGTGAAAAACTGTGAGGTTATGCAAATATTGTAATTGTGAACGAAACAGTGTAATAGAGCGTTTTTCAATACAAGTGCGAATCTTAAGTTAGGTTAAGATATGAACCGTCGTAAAAGCGCATTAAACAATGTCACTTAGTGAGATGCAGTGTTTTTCACCATTACAAGTCGGGAACTGCGATATCTAATGTGAAAGCGCTTGCAAACGTCGTTAGGTTAGGTTATGTTAGGTTAGGTTAGGTTACGTTAGGTTAGGTTAGGTCAGGTAAGGTTAGGTTACGTTAGAATAGGTTAGGTTAGGTTACGTTAGGTTAGGTTAAGTTAGGTTAGGTTAGGTTTGGTTAGGTTAGGTTAGGTTAGCTTAGGTTAGGTTAGGTTGGGTTGGGTTGGGTTAGGTTGGGTTGGGTTGGGTTAGGTTAGGTTAGGTTAGGTAAGGTTAGGTTAGGTTAGGTTAGGTTAGGTTAAGGTATGAACCGTCGTAAAACCGCATTAAACAATGTCACTTAGTGAGATGCAGTGTTTTTCACCTTTACAAGTTGGGAACTGTGATATCTAATGTGAAAGCGCTTGAAACCGTCGTAATGTTGTAGAAAGCAATGTAAAGTAGCGAGTAAAACGTTTTCTAACGATAGAAGTGCGAAGGTTATGTTAGGTTGAGTTATGTTAGTTTAAGCTAGGTAGCGTCGTGAAACCACCAAAAACGACGTCATCTAACGAGATAGTGTTGTTTTATTGCGAGTACGAAACTGCGATAGGTGAAATGTTGTGAAAGCACACAAAACGGCATGAACAAGCTAAATACTGCGTGTTGTACCGTTACAAGTGCGAAACCGCTATGTTGTGATATTCTCGTTAAAGCGCATGCAAGCATCGTGAAACCTTAAAGAATGATGTCATTTAGCGAGAGACAGCGTTCTGTACTGTAATAAGTTGGTGAAAAACTGTGAGGTCATGCAAATATCGTAATTGTGAACGAAACAGTGTAATAGAGCGTTTTGAGATACAAGCGCGAATGTTGGGTTAGGTTAAGATATGAACCGTCGTAAAACCGCATTAAACAATGTCACTTAGTGAGATGCAGTGTTTTTCACCATTACAAGTTGGGAACTGCGATATCTAATGTGAAAGCGCTTGCAAACGTCGTTAGGTTAGGTTAGGTTAGGTTAGGTTAGGTTACGTTACGTTAGGTTAGGTTTGGTTAGGTTAGGTTAGGTTAGGTTATGTTAGGTTAGGTTGGGTTAGGTTAGGTTAGGTTACGTTAGGTTAAGGTATGAACCGTCGTAAAACCGCAATAAACAATGTCACTTAGTGAGATGCAGTGTTTTTCACCTTTACAAGTCGGGAACTGCGATATCTAATGTGAAAGCGCTTGAAACCGTCGTAATGTTGTAGAAAGCAATGTAAAGTAGCGAGTAAAACGTTTTCTAACGATAGAAGTGCGAAGGTTATGTTAGTTTGAGTTATGTTAGTTTAAGCTAGGTAGCGTCGTGAAACCACCAAAAACGACGTCATCTAACGAGATAGTGTTGTTTTATTGCGAGTACGAAACTGCGATAGGTAAAATGTTGTGAAAGCACACAAAACGACATGAACAAGCCAAATACTGCGTGTTGTACCGTTACAAGTGCGAAAGTGCTATGTTGTGACATTCTCGGTAAAGCGCATGCAAGTATCGTGAAACCTTAAAGAACGATGTCATTTAGCGAGATACAGCGTTCTGTACTGTAATAAGTTGGTGAGAAACTGTGAGGTCAAGCAAATATCGTAATTGTGAACGAAACAGTGTAATTGAGCGTCTTTAGATACAAGTGCGAATGTTAGGTTAGGTTGACATATGAACCGTCGTAAAACCGCATTAAACAATGTCACTTAGTGAGATATAGTGTTTTTCAACATTACAAGTCGGGAACTACGATATCTAATGTGAAAGCGCATGAAACCATCGTAATCTTGTAGAAAACATTGTAGAGTGGCGAGTAAAACGTTTTCTAACGATAGAAGTGCGAAGGTTAGGTTAGGTTAGGTTAGTTTAAGCTAGGTAGCGTCGTGAAACTACCAAAAACGACGTCATCTAACGAGATAGTGTTGTTTTATAGCGAGTATTAAACTGCGATAGGTGAAATGTGAAAGCACACAAAACGGCATGAACAAGCCAAATACTGCGTGTTCTACCGTTACAAGTGCGAAACTGCTATATTGTGATATTCTCGTTAAAGCGCATGCAAGCATCGTGAAACCTTAAAGAACAATGTCATTTAGCGAGATACAGCGTTCTGTACTGCAATAAGTTGGTGAAAAACTGTGAGGTTATGCAAATATCGTAATTGTGAACAAAACAGTGTAATAGAGCGTTTTTAGATACAAGTGCGAATGTTAGGTTAGGTTAAGATATGAACCGTCGTAAAACCGCATTAAACAATGTCAATTACTGAGATGCAGTGTTTTTCACCATTAAAAGTGGGGAACTGCGATATTTAATGTGAAAGCGCTTGCAACCGTCGTTAGGTTAGGTTAGGTTAGGTTAGGTTAGGTTTGGTTAGGTTAGGTTAGGTTAGGTTAGATTAGGTTAGGTTGGGTTGAGTTGGGTTAGGTTAGGTTAGGTTAGGTTGGGTTAGGTTAGGTTAGGTTACGTTAGGTTAGGTTAGGTTACGTTAGGTTAGGTTAGGTTACGTTAGGTTAGGTTAGGTTAGGTAAGGATAATTTGGTTAGGTTAGGTAAGGTTAGGTTAGGTTAGGTTAGGTTGGGTTGGGTGTTGTTGGGTTGGGTTGGGTTGGGTTAGGTTGGGTTAGGTTAGGTTAGGTTACGTTAGGTTAGGTTAGGTTAGGTTACGTTAGGTTATGTTAGGTTAGGTTAGGTTACGTTAGGTTAGGTTAGGTCAGGTAAGGTTAGGTTACGTTAGAAT
This sequence comes from Rhipicephalus microplus, assembly GCF_043290135.1. NCBI lineage: Eukaryota > Metazoa > Arthropoda > Arachnida > Ixodida > Ixodidae > Rhipicephalus > Rhipicephalus microplus. The sequence goes on along the minus strand of NC_134702.1, from coordinate 100,519,625 downwards.
AGGTTAGGTTAGGTTACGTTAGGTTAGGTTAAGTTAGGTTAGGTTAGGTTTGGTTAGGTTAGGTTAGGTTAGCTTAGGTTAGGTTAGGTTGGGTTGGGTTGGGTTAGGTTGGGTTGGGTTGGGTTAGGTTAGGTTAGGTTAGGTAAGCTTAGGTTAGGTTAGGTTAGGTTAGGTTAAGGTATGAACCGTCGTAAAACCGCATTAAACAATGTCACTTAGTGAGATGCAGTGTTTTTCACCTTTACAAGTTGGGAACTGTGATATCTAATGTGAAAGCGCTTGAAACCGTCGTAATGTTGTAGAAAGCAATGTAAAGTAGCGAGTAAAACGTTTTCTCACGATAGAAGTGCGAAGGTCATGTTAGGTTGAGTTATGTAAGTTTAAGCTAGGTAGCGTCGTGAAACTACCAAAAACAACGTCATCTAACGAGATAGTGTTGTTTTATTGCGAGTACGAAACTGCGATAGGTGAAATGTTGTGAAAGCACACAAAACGGCATGAACAAGCCAAATACTGCGTGTTGTACCGTTACAAGTGCGAAACTGCTATGTTGTGATATTCTCGTTAAAGCGCATGCAAGCATCGTGAAACCTTAAAGAACGATGTCATTTAGCGAGATACAGCGTTCTGTACTGCAATAAGTTGGTGAAAAACTGTGAGGTTATGCAAATATCCTAATTGTGAACGAAACAGTGTAATAGAGCGTTTTTTAATACAAGTGCGAATGTTAGGTTAGGTTAAGATATGAACCGTCGTAAAACCGCATTAAACAATGTCACTTAGTGAGATGCAGTGTTTTTCACCTTTACAAGTTGGGAACTGTGATATCTATTGTGAAAGCGCTTGAAACCGTCGTAATGTTGTAGAAAGCAATGTAAAGTAGCGAGTAAAACGTTTTCTAACGATAGAAGTGCGAAGGTTATGTTAGGTTGAGTTATGTTAGTTTAAGCTAGGTAGCGTCGTGAAACCACCAAAAACGACGTCATCTAACGAGATAGTGTTGTTTTATTGCGAGTACGAAACTGCGATAGGTGAAATGTTGTGAAAGCACACAAAACGGCATGAACAAGCCAAATACTGCGTGTTGTACCGTTACAAGTGCGAAACCGCTATGTTGTGATATTCTCGTTAAAGCGCATGCAAGCATCGTGAAACCTCAAAGAATGATGTCATTTAGCGAGAGACAGCGTTCTGTACTGTAATAAGTTGGTGAAAAACTGTGAGGTCATGCAAATATCGTAATTGTGAACGAAACAGTGTAATAGAGCGTTTTGAGATACAAGCGCGAATGTTGGGTTAGGTTAAGATATGAACCGTCGTAAAACCGCATTAAACAATGTCACTTAGTGAGATGCAGTGTTTTTCACCATTACAAGTTGGGAACTGCGATATCTAATGTGAAAGCGCTTGCAAACGTCGTTAGGTTAGGTTAGGTTAGGTTAGGTTAGGTTAGGTTACGTTAGGTTAGGTTTGGTTAGGTTAGGTTAGGTTAGGTTATGTTAGGTTAGGTTGGGTTAGGTTAGGTTAGGTTACGTTAGGTTAAGGTATGAACCGTCGTAAAACCGCAATAAACAATGTCACTTAGTGAGATGCAGTGTTTTTCACCTTTACAAGTCGGGAACTGCGATATCTAATGTGAAAGCGCTTGAAACCGTCGTAATGTTGTAGAAAGCAATGTAAAGTAGCGAGTAAAACGTTTTCTAACGATAGAAGTGCGAAGGTTATGTTAGGTTGAGTTATGTTAGTTTAAGCTAGGTAGCGTCGTGAAACCACCAAAAACGACGTCATCTAACGAGATAGTGTTGTTTTATTGCGAGTACGAAACTGCGATAGGTAAAATGTTGTGAAAGCACACAAAACGGCATGAACAAGCCAAATACTGCGTGTTGTACCGTTACAAGTGCGAAAGTGCTATGTTGTGACATTCTCGGTAAAGCGCATGCAAGTATCGTGAAACCTTAAAGAACGATGTCATTTAGCGAGATACAGCGTTCTGTACTGTAATAAGTTGGTGAGAAACTGTGAGGTCAAGCAAATATCGTAATTGTGAACGAAACAGTGTAATTGAGCGTCTTTACATACAAGTGCGAATGTTAGGTTAGGTTGACATATGAACCGTCGTAAAACCGCATTAAACAATGTCACTTAGTGAGATATAGTGTTTTTCAACATTACAAGTCGGGAACTACGATATCTAATGTGAAAGCGCATGAAACCGTCGTAATCTTGTAGAAAACATTGTAGAGTGACGAGTAAAACGTTTTCTAACGATAGAAGTGCGAAGGTTAGGTTAGGTTAGGTTAGTTTAAGCTAGGTAGCGTCGTGAAACTACCAAAAACGACGTCATCTAACGAGATAGTGTTGTTTTATAGCGAGTATTAAACTGCGATAGGTGAAATGTGAAAGCACACAAAACGGCATGAACAAGCCAAATACTGCGTGTTCTACCGTTACAAGTGCGAAACTGCTATATTGTGATATTCTCGTTAAAGCGCATGCAAGCATCGTGAAACCTTAAAGAACAATGTCATTTAGCGAGATACAGCGTTCTGTACTGCAATATGTTGGTGAAAAACTGTGAGGTTATGCAAATATCGTAATTGTGAACAAAACAGTGTAATAGAGCGTTTTTAGATACAAGTGCGAATGTTAGGTTAGGTTAAGATATGAACCGTCGTAAAACCGCATTAAACAATATCAATTACTGAGATGCAGTGTTTTTCACCATTAAAAGTGGGGAACTGCGATATTTAATGTGAAAGCGCTTGCAACCGTCGTTAGGTTAGGTTAGGTTAGGTTAGGTTTGGTTAGGTTAGGTTAGGTTAGGTTAGATTAGGTTAGGTTGGGTTGAGTTGGGTTAGGTTAGGTTAGGTTAGGTTAGGTTGGGTTAGGTTAGGTTAGGTTACGTTAGGTTAGGTTAGGTTACGTTAGGTTAGGTTAGGTTAGGTTACGTTAGGTTAGGTTAGGTTAGGTAAGGATAATTTGGTTAGGTTAGGTAAGGTTAGGTTAGGTTAGGTTAGGTTGGGTTGGGTGTTGTTGGGTTGGGTTGGGTTGGGTTAGGTTGGGTTAGGTTAGGTTAGGTTACGTTAGGTTAGGTTAGGTTAGGTTACGTTAGGTTATGTTAGGTTAGGTTAGGTTACGTTAGGTTTGGTTAGGTCAGGTAAGGTTAGGTTACGTTAGAATAGGTTAGGTTCGGTTACGTTAGGTTAGGTTAAGTTAGGTTAGGTTAGGTTTGGTTAGGTTAGGTTAGGTTAGCTTAGGTTAGGTTAGGTTAGGTTGGGTTGGGTTGGGTTAGGTTGGGTTGGGTTGGGTTAGGTTAGGTTAGGTTAGGTAAGGTTAGGTTAGGTTAGGTTAGGTTAAGGTATGAACCGTCGTAAAACCGCATTAAACAATGTCACTTAGTGAGATATAGTGTTTTTCAACATTACAAGTCGGGAACTACGATATCTAATGTGAAAGCGCATGAAACCGTCGTAATCTTGTAGAAAACATTGTAGAGTGACGAGTAAAACGTTTTCTAACGATAGAAGTGCGAAGGTTAGGTTAGGTTAGGTTAGTTTAAGCTAGGTAGCGTCGTGAAACTACCAAAAACGACGTCATCTAACGAGATAGTGTTGTTTTATAGCGAGTATTAAACTGCGATAGGTGAAATGTGAAAGCACACAAAACGGCATGAACAAGCCAAATACTGCGTGTTGTACCGTTACAAGTGCGAAACTGCTATGTTGTGATATTCTCGTTAAAGCGCATGCAAGCATCGTGAAACCTTAAAGAACGATGTCATTTAGCGAGATACAGCGTTCTGTACTGCAATAAGTTGGTGAAAAACTGTGAGGTTATGCAAATATCCTAATTGTGAACGAAACAGTGTAATAGAGCGTTTTTTTAATACAAGTGCGAATGTTAGGTTAGGTTAAGATATGAACCGTCGTAAAACCGCATTAAACAATGTCACTTAGTGAGATGCAGTGTTTTTCACCTTTACAAGTTGGCAACTGTGATATCTAATGTGAAAGCGCTTGAAACCGTCGTAATGTTGTAGAAAGCAATGTAAAGTATCGAGTAAAATGTTTTCTAACGATAGAAGTGCGAAGGTTATGCTAGGTTGAGTTATGTTAGTTTAAGCTAGGTAGCGTCGTGAAACCACCAAAAACGACGTCATCTAACGAGATAGTGTTGTTTTATTGCGAGTACGAAACTGCGATAGGTGAAATGTTGTGAAAGCACACAAAACGGCATGAACAAGCCAAATACTGCGTGTTGTACCGTTACAAGTGCGAAACCGCTATGTTGTGATATTCTCGTTAAAGCGCATGCAAGCATCGTGAAACCTCAAAGAATGATGTCATTTAGCGAGAGACAGCGTTCTGTACTGTAATAAGTTGGTGAAAAACTGTGAGGTCATGCAAATATCGTAATTGTGAACGAAACAGTGTAATAGAGCGTTTTGAGATACAAGCGCGAATGTTGGGTTAGGTTAAGATATGAACCGTCGTAAAACCGCATTAAACAATGTCACTTAGTGAGATGCAGTGTTTTTCACCATTACAAGTTGGGAACTGCGATATCTAATGTGAAAGCGCTTGCAAACGTCGTTAGGTTAGGTTAGGTTAGGTTAGGTTAGGTTAGGTTACGTTAGGTTAGGTTTGGTTAGGTTAGGTTAGGTTAGGTTATGTTAGGTTAGGTTGGGTTAGGTTAGGTTAGGTTACGTTAGGTTAAGGTATGAACCGTCGTAAAACCGCAATAAACAATGTCACTTAGTGAGATGCAGTGTTTTTCACCTTTACAAGTCGGGAACTGCGATATCTAATGTGAAAGCGCTTGAAACCGTCGTAATGTTGTAGAAAGCAATGTAAAGTAGCGAGTAAAACGTTTTCTAACGATAGAAGTGCGAAGGTTATGTTAGGTTGAGTTATGTTAGTTTAAGCTAGGTAGCGTCGTGAAACCACCAAAAACGACGTCATCTAACGAGATAGTGTTGTTTTATTGCGAGTACGAAACTGCGATAGGTAAAATGTTGTGAAAGCACACAAAACGGCATGAACAAGCCAAATACTGCGTGTTGTACCGTTACAAGTGCGAAAGTGCTATGTTGTGACATTCTCGGTAAAGCGCATGCAAGTATCGTGAAACCTTAAAGAACGATGTCATTTAGCGAGATACAGCGTTCTGTACTGTAATAAGTTGGTGAGAAACTGTGAGGTCAAGCAAATATCGTAATTGTGAACGAAACAGTGTAATTGAGCGTCTTTAGATACAAGTGCGAATGTTAGGTTAGGTTGACATATGAACCGTCGTAAAACCGCATTAAACAATGTCACTTAGTGAGATATAGTGTTTTTCAACATTACAAGTCGGGAACTACGATATCTAATGTGAAAGCGCATGAAACCGTCGTAATCTTGTAGAAAACATTGTAGAGTGGCGAGTAAAACGTTTTCTAACGATAGAAGTGCGAAGGTTAGGTTAGGTTAGGTTAGTTTAAGCTAGGTAGCGTCGTGAAACTACCAAAAACGACGTCATCTAACGAGATAGTGTTGTTTTATAGCGAGTATTAAACTGCGATAGGTGAAATGTGAAAGCACACAAAACGGCATGAACAAGCCAAATACTGCGTGTTCTACCGTTACAAGTGCGAAACTGCTATATTGTGATATTCTCGTTAAAGCGCATGCAAGCATCGTGAAACCTTAAAGAACAATGTCATTTAGCGAGATACAGCGTTCTGTACTGCAATATGTTGGTGAAAAACTGTGAGGTTATGCAAATATCGTAATTGTGAACAAAACAGTGTAATAGAGCGTTTTTAGATACAAGTGCGAATGTTAGGTTAGGTTAAGATATGAACCGTCGTAAAACCGCATTAAACAATATCAATTACTGAGATGCAGTGTTTTTCACCATTAAAAGTGGGGAACTGCGATATTTAATGTGAAAGCGCTTGCAACCGTCGTTAGGTTAGGTTAGGTTAGGTTAGGTTTGGTTAGGTTAGGTTAGGTTAGGTTAGATTAGGTTAGGTTGGGTTGAGTTGGGTTAGGTTAGGTTAGGTTAGGTTAGGTTGGGTTAGGTTAGGTTAGGTTACGTTAGGTTAGGTTAGGTTACGTTAGGTTAGGTTAGGTTAGGTTACGTTAGGTTAGGTTAGGTTAGGTAAGGATAATTTGGTTAGGTTAGGTAAGGTTAGGTTAGGTTAGGTTAGGTTGGGTTGGGTGTTGTTGGGTTGGGTTGGGTTGGGTTAGGTTGGGTTAGGTTAGGTTAGGTTACGTTAGGTTAGGTTAGGTTAGGTTACGTTAGGTTATGTTAGGTTAGGTTAGGTTACGTTAGGTTTGGTTAGGTCAGGTAAGGTTAGGTTACGTTAGAATAGGTTAGGTTAGGTTACGTTAGGTTAGGTTAAGTTAGGTTAGGTTAGGTTTGGTTAGGTTAGGTTAGGTTAGCTTAGGTTAGGTTAGGTTAGGTTGGGTTGGGTTGGGTTAGGTTGGGTTGGGTTGGGTTAGGTTAGGTTAGGTTAGGTAAGGTTAGGTTAGGTTAGGTTAGGTTACGTTAGGTTAGGTTAGGTTACGTTAGGTTAGGTTAGGTTAGGTTACGTTAGGTTAGGTTAGGTTAGGTAAGGATAATTTGGTTAGGTTAGGTAAGGTTAGGTTAGGTTAGGTTAGGTTGGGTTGGGTGTTGTTGGGTTGGGTTGGGTTGGGTTAGGTTGGGTTAGGTTAGGTTAGGTTACGTTAGGTTAGGTTAGGTTAGGTTACGTTAGGTTATGTTAGGTTAGGTTAGGTTACGTTAGGTTTGGTTAGGTCAGGTAAGGTTAGGTTACGTTAGATTAGGTTAGGTTCGGTTACGTTAGGTTAGGTTAAGTTAGGTTAGGTTTGGTTAGGTTAGGTTAGGTTAGCTTAGGTTAGGTTAGGTTAGGTTGGGTTGGGTTGGGTTAGGTTGGGTTGGGTTGGGTTAGGTTAGGTTAGGTTAGGTAAGGTTAGGTTAGGTTAGGTTAGGTTAAGGTATGAACCGTCGTAAAACCGCATTAAACAATGTCACTTAGTGAGATGCAGTGTTTTTCACCTTTACAAGTTGGGAACTGTGATATCTAATGTGAAAGCGCTTGAAACCGTCGTAATGTTGTAGAAAGCAATGTAAAGTAGCGAGTAAAACGTTTTCTCACGATAGAAGTGCTTGGGTCATGTTAGGTTGAGTTATGTTAGTTTAAGCTAGGTAGCGTCGTGAAACTACCAAAAACAACGTCATCTAACGAGATAGTGTTGTTTTATTGCGAGTACGAAACTGCGATAGGTGAAATGTTGTGAAAGCACACAAAACGGCATGAACAAGCCAAATACTGCGTGTTGTACCGTTACAAGTGCGAAACTGCTATGTTGTGATATTCTCGTTAAAGCGCATGCAAGCATCGTGAAACCTTAAAGAACGATGTCATTTAGCGAGATACAGCGTTCTGTACTGCAATAAGTTGGTGAAAAACTGTGAGGTTATGCAAATATCCTAATTGTGAACGAAACAGTGTAATAGAGCGTTTTTTAATACAAGTGCGAATGTTAGGTTAGGTTAAGATATGAACCGTCGTAAAACCGCATTAAACAATGTCACTTAGTGAGATGCAGTGTTTTTCACCTTTACAAGTTGGGAACTGTGATATCTAATGTGAAAGCGCTTGAAACTGTCGTAATGTTGTAGAAAGCAATGTAAAGTATCGAGTAAAATGTTTTCTAACGATAGAAGTGCGAAGGTTATGTTAGGTTGAGTTATGTTAGTTTAAGCTAGGTAGCGTCGTGAAACCACCAAAAACGACGTCATCTAACGAGATAGTGTTGTTTTATTGCGAGTACGAAACTGCGATAGGTGAAATGTTGTGAAAGCACACAAAACGGCATGAACAAGCCAAATACTGCGTGTTGTACCGTTACAAGTGCGAAACCGCTATGTTGTGATATTCTCGTTAAAGCGCATGCAAGCATCGTGAAACCTTAAAGAATGATGTCATTTAGCGAGAGACAGCGTTCTGTACTGTAATAAGTTGGTGAAAAACTGTGAGGTCATGCAAATATCGTAATTGTGAACGAAACAGTGTAATAGAGCGTTTTGAGATACAAGCGCGAATGTTGGGTTAGGTTAAGATATGAACCGTCGTAAAACCGCATTAAACAATGTCACTTAGTGAGATGCAGTGTTTTTCACCATTACAAGTTGGGAACTGCGATATCTAATGTGAAAGCGCTTGCAAACGTCGTTAGGTTAGGTTAGGTTAGGTTAGGTTAGGTTAGGTTACGTTAGGTTAGGTTTGGTTAGGTTAGGTTAGGTTAGGTTATGTTAGGTTAGGTTGGGTTAGGTTAGGTTAGGTTACGTTAGGTTAAGGTATGAACCGTCGTAAAACCGCAATAAACAATGTCACTTAGTGAGATGCAGTGTTTTTCACCTTTACAAGTCGGGAACTGCGATATCTAATGTGAAAGCGCTTGAAACCGTCGTAATGTTGTAGAAAGCAATGTAAAGTAGCGAGTAAAACGTTTTCTAACGATAGAAGTGCGAAGGTTATGTTAGGTTGAGTTATGTTAGTTTAAGCTAGGTAGCGTCGTGAAACCACCAAAAACGACGTCATCTAACGAGATAGTGTTGTTTTATTGCGAGTACGAAACTGCGATAGGTAAAATGTTGTGAAAGCACACAAAACGGCATGAACAAGCCAAATACTGCGTGGTGTACCGTTACAAGTGCGAAAGTGCTATGTTGTGACATTCTCGGTAAAGCGCATGCAAGTATCGTGAAACCTTAAAGAACGATGTCATTTAGCGAGATACAGCGTTCTGTACTGTAATAAGTTGGTGAGAAACTGTGAGGTCAAGCAAATATCGTAATTGTGAACGAAACAGTGTAATTGAGCGTCTTTAGATACAAGTGCGAATGTTAGGTTAGGTTGACATATGAACCGTCGTAAAACCGCATTAAACAATGTCACTTAGTGAGATATAGTGTTTTTCAACATTACAAGTCGGGAACTACGATATCTAATGTGAAAGCGCATGAAACCGTCGTAATCTTGTAGAAAACATTGTAGAGTGGCGAGTAAAACGTTTTCTAACGATAGAAGTGCGAAGGTTAGGTTAGGTTAGGTTAGTTTAAGCTAGGTAGCGTCGTGAAACTACCAAAAACGACGTCATCTAACGAGATAGTGTTGTTTTATAGCGAGTATTAAACTGCGATAGGTGAAATGTGAAAGCACACAAAACGGCATGAACAAGCCAAATACTGCGTGTTCTACCGTTACAAGTGCGAAACTGCTATATTGTGATATTCTCGTTAAAGCGCATGCAAGCATCGTGAAACCTTAAAGAACAATGTCATTTAGCGAGATACAGCGTTCTGTACTGCAATATGTTGGTGAAAAACTGTGAGGTTATGCAAATATCGTAATTGTGAACAAAACAGTGTAATAGAGCGTTTTTAGATACAAGTGCGAATGTTAGGTTAGGTTAAGATATGAACCGTCGTAAAACCGCATTAAACAATATCAATTAATGAGATGCAGTGTTTTTCACCATTAAAAGTGGGGAACTGCGATATTTAATGTGAAAGCGCTTGCAACCGTCGTTAGGTTAGGTTAGGTTAGGTTAGGTTAGGTTTGGTTAGGTTAGGTTAGGTTAGGTTAGATTAGGTTAGGTTGGGTTGAGTTGGGTTAGGTTAGGTTAGGTTAGGTTAGGTTGGGTTAGGTTAGGTTAGGTTACGTTAGGTTAGGTTAGGTTACGTTAGGTTAGGTTAGGTTAGGTTACGTTAGGTTAGGTTAGGTTAGGTAAGGATAATTTGGTTAGGTTAGGTAAGGTTAGGTTAGGTTAGGTTAGGTTGGGTTGGGTGTTGTTGGGTTGGGTTGGGTTGGGTTAGGTTGGGTTAGGTTAGGTTAGGTTACGTTAGGTTAGGTTAGGTTAGGTTACGTTAGGTTATGTTAGGTTAGGTTAGGTTACGTTAGGTTTGGTTAGGTCAGGTAAGGTTAGGTTACGTTAGAATAGGTTAGGTTAGGTTACGTTAGGTTAGGTTAAGTTAGGTTAGGTTAGGTTTGGTTAGGTTAGGTTAGGTTAGCTTAGGTTAGGTTAGGTTGGGTTGGGTTGGGTTAGGTTGGGTTGGGTCGGGTTAGGTTAGGTTAGGTTAGGTAAGGTTAGGTTAGGTTAGGTTAGGTTAGGTTAAGGTATGAACCGTCGTAAAACCGCATTAAACAATGTCACTTAGTGAGATGCAGTGTTTTTCACCTTTACAAGTTGGGAACTGTGATATCTAATGTGAAAGCGCTTGAAACCGTCGTAATGTTGTAGAAAGCAATGTAAAGTAGCGAGTAAAACGTTTTCTCACGATAGAAGTGCGTAGGTCATGTTAGGTTGAGTTATGTTAGTTTAAGCTAGGTAGCGTCGTGAAACTACCAAAAACAACGTCATCTAACGAGATAGTGTTGTTTTATTGCGAGTACGAAACTGCGATAGGTGAAATGTTGTGAAAGCACACAAAACGGCATGAACAAGCCAAATACTGCGTGTTGTACCGTTACAAGTGCGAAACCGCTATGTTGTGATATTCTCGTTAAAGCGCATGCAAGCATCGTGAAACCTTAAAGAATGATGTCATTTAGCGAGAGACAGCGTTCTGTACTGTAATAAGTTGGTGAAAAACTGTGAGGTCATGCAAATATCGTAATTGTGAACGAAACAGTGTAATAGAGCGTTTTGAGATACAAGCGCGAATGTTGGGTTAGGTTAAGATATGAACCGTCGTAAAACCGCATTAAACAATGTCACTTAGTGAGATGCAGTGTTTTTCACCATTACAAGTTGGGAACTGCGATATCTAATGTGAAAGCGCTTGCAAACGTCGTTAGGTTAGGTTAGGTTAGGTTAGGTTAGGTTAGGTTAGGTTACGTTAGGTTAGGTTTGGTTAGGTTAGGTTAGGTTAGGTTATGTTAGGTTAGGTTGGGTTAGGTTAGGTTAGGTTACGTTAGGTTAAGGTATGAACCGTCGTAAAACCGCAATAAACAATGTCACTTAGTGAGATGCAGTGTTTTTCACCTTTACAAGTTGGGAACTGCGATATCTAATGTGAAAGCGCTTGAAACCGTCGTAATGTTGTAGAAAGCAATGTAAAGTAGCGAGTAAAACGTTTTCTAACGATAGAAGTGCGAAGGTTATGTTAGGTTGAGTTATGTTAGTTTAAGCTAGGTAGCGTCGTGAAACCACCAAAAACGACGTCATCTAACGAGATAGTGTTGTTTTATTGCGAGTACGAAACTGCGATAGGTAAAATGTTGTGAAAGCACACAAAACGGCATGAACAAGCCAAATACTGCGTGTTGTACCGTTACAAGTGCGAAAGTGCTATGTTGTGACATTCTCGGTAAAGCGCATGCAAGTATCGTGAAACCATAAAGAACGATGTCATTTAGCGAGATACAGCGTTCTGTACTGTAATAAGTTGGTGAGAAACTGTGAGGTCAAGCAAATATCGTAATTGTGAACGAAACAGTGTAATTGAGCGTCTTTAGATACAAGTGCGAATGTTAGGTTAGGTTGACATATGAACCGTCGTAAAACCGCATTAAACAATGTCACTTAGTGAGATATAGTGTTTTTCAACATTACAAGTCGGGAACTACGATATCTAATGTGAAAGCGCATGAAACCGTCGTAATCTTGTAGAAAACATTGTAGAGTGGCGAGTAAAACGTTTTCTAACGATAGAAGTGCGAAGGTTAGGTTAGGTTAGGTTAGTTTAAGCTAGGTAGCGTCGTGAAACTACCAAAAACGACGTCATCTAACGAGATAGTGTTGTTTTATAGCGAGTATTAAACTGCGATAGGTGAAATGTGAAAGCACACAAAACGGCATGAACAAGCCAAATACTGCGTGTTCTACCGTTACAAGTGCGAAACTGCTATATTGTGATATTCTCGTTAAAGCGCATGCAAGCATCGTGAAACCTTAAAGAACAATGTCATTTAGCGAGATACAGCGTTCTGTACTGCAATAAGTTGGTGAAAAACTGTGAGGTTATGCAAATATCGTAATTGTGAACAAAACAGTGTAATAGAGCGTTTTTAGATACAAGTGCGAATGTTAGGTTAGGTTAAGATATGAACCGTCGTAAAACCGCATTAAACAATGTCAATTACTGAGATGCAGTGTTTTTCACCATTAAAAGTGGGGAACTGCGATATTTAATGTGAAAGCGCTTGCAACCGTCGTTAGGTTAGGTTAGGTTAGGTTAGGTTAGGTTTGGTTAGGTTAGGTTAGGTTAGGTTAGATTAGGTTAGGTTGGGTTGAGTTGGGTTAGGTTAGGTTAGGTTAGGTTAGGTTGGGTTAGGTTAGGTTACGTTAGGTTAGGTTAGGTTAGGTTACGTTAGGTTAGGTTAGGTTAGGTAAGGATAATTTGGTTAGGTTAGGTAAGGTTAGGTTAGGTTAGGTTAGGTTGGGTTGGGTGTTGTTGGGTTGGGTTGGGTTGGGTTAGGTTGGGTTAGGTTAGGTTAGGTTACGTTAGGTTAGGTTAGGTTAGGTTACGTTAGGTTATGTTAGGTTAGGTTAGGTTAGGTTACGTTAGGTTAGGTTAGGTCAGGTAAGGTTAGGTTAGGTTAGGTTAGGTTAGGTTAGGTTAGGTTAGGTTAGGTTAGGTTAGGTTAGGTTAGGTTAAGGTATGAACCGTCGTAAAACCGCAATAAACAATGTCACTTAGTGAGATGCAGTGTTTTTCACCTTTACAAGTCGGGAACTGCGATATCTAATGTGAAAGCGCTTGAAACCGTCGTAATGTTGTAGAAAGCAATGTAAAGTAGCGAGTAAAACGTTTTCTAACGATAGAAGTGCGAAGGTTATGTTAGGTTGAGTTATGTTAGTTTAAGCTAGGTAGCGTCGTGAAACCACCAAAAACGACGTCATCTAACGAGATAGTGTTGTTTTATTGCGAGTACGAAACTGCGATAGGTAAAATGTTGTGAAAGCACACAAAACGGCATGAACAAGCCAAATACTGCGTGGTGTACCGTTACAAGTGCGAAAGTGCTATGTTGTGACATTCTCGGTAAAGCGCATGCAAGTATCGTGAAACCTTAAAGAACGATGTCATTTAGCGAGATACAGCGTTCTGTACTGTAATAAGTTGGTGAGAAACTGTGAGGTCAAGCAAATATCGTAATTGTGAACGAAACAGTGTAATTGAGCGTCTTTAGATACAAGTGCGAATGTTAGGTTAGGTTGACATATGAACCGTCGTAAAACCGCATTAAACAATGTCACTTAGTGAGATATAGTGTTTTTCAACATTACAAGTCGGGAACTACGATATCTAATGTGAAAGCGCATGAAACCGTCGTAATCTTGTAGAAAACATTGTAGAGTGGCGAGTAAAACGTTTTCTAACGATAGAAGTGCGAAGGTTAGGTTAGGTTAGGTTAGTTTAAGCTAGGTAGCGTCGTGAAACTACCAAAAACGACGTCATCTAACGAGATAGTGTTGTTTTATAGCGAGTATTAAACTGCGATAGGTGAAATGTGAAAGCACACAAAACGGCATGAACAAGCCAAATACTGCGTGTTCTACCGTTACAAGTGCGAAACTGCTATATTGTGATATTCTCGTTAAAGCGCATGCAAGTATCGTGAAACCTTAAAGAACAATGTCATTTAGCGAGATACAGCGTTCTGTACTGCAATATGTTGGTGAAAAACTGTGAGGTTATGCAAATATCGTAATTGTGAACAAAACAGTGTAATAGAGCGTTTTTAGATACAAGTGCGAATGTTAGGTTAGGTTAAGATATGAACCGTCGTAAAACCGCATTAAACAATATCAATTAATGAGATGCAGTGTTTTTCACCATTAAAAGTGGGGAACTGCGATATTTAATGTGAAAGCGCTTGCAACCGTCGTTAGGTTAGGTTAGGTTAGGTTAGGTTAGGTTTGGTTAGGTTAGGTTAGGTTAGGTTAGATTAGGTTAGGTTGGGTTGAGTTGGGTTAGGTTAGGTTAGGTTAGGTTAGGTTGGGTTAGGTTAGGTTAGGTTACGTTAGGTTAGGTTAGGTTACGTTAGGTTAGGTTAGGTTAGGTTACGTTAGGTTAGGTTAGGTTAGGTAAGGATAATTTGGTTAGGTTAGGTAAGGTTAGGTTAGGTTAGGTTAGGTTGGGTTGGGTGTTGTTGGGTTGGGTTGGGTTGGGTTAGGTTGGGTTAGGTTAGGTTAGGTTACGTTAGGTTAGGTTAGGTTAGGTTACGTTAGGTTATGTTAGGTTAGGTTAGGTTACGTTAGGTTTGGTTAGGTCAGGTAAGGTTAGGTTACGTTAGAATAGGTTAGGTTAGGTTACGTTAGGTTAGGTTAAGTTAGGTTAGGTTAGGTTTGGTTAGGTTAGGTTAGGTTAGCTTAGGTTAGGTTAGGTTGGGTTGGGTTGGCTTAGGTTGGGTTGGGTTGGGTTAGGTTAGGTTAGGTTAGGTAAGGTTAGGTTAGGTTAGGTTAGGTTAGGTTAAGGTATGAACCGTCGTAAAACCGCATTAAACAATGTCACTTAGTGAGATGCAGTGTTTTTCACCTTTACAAGTTGGGAACTGTGATATCTAATGTGAAAGCGCTTGAAACCGTCGTAATGTTGTAGAAAGCAATGTAAAGTAGCGAGTAAAACGTTTTCTCACGATAGAAGTGCGTAGGTCATGTTAGGTTGAGTTATGTTAGTTTAAGCTAGGTAGCGTCGTGAAACTACCAAAAACAACGTCATCTAACGAGATAGTGTTGTTTTATTGCGAGTACGAAACTGCGATAGGTGAAATGTTGTGAAAGCACACAAAACGGCATGAACAAGCCAAATACTGCGTGTTGTACCGTTACAAGTGCGAAACTGCTATGTTGTGATATTCTCGTTAAAGCGCATGCAAGCATCGTGAAACCTTAAAGAACGATGTCATTTAGCGAGATACAGCGTTCTGTACTGCAATAAGTTGGTGAAAAACTGTGAGGTTATGCAAATATCCTAATTGTGAACGAAACAGTGTAATAGAGCGTTTTTTAATACAAGTGCGAATGTTAGGTTAGGTTAAGATATGAACCGTCGTAAAACCGCATTAAACAATGTCACTTAGTGAGATGCAGTGTTTTTCACCTTTACAAGTTGGGAACTGTGATATCTAATGTGAAAGCGCTTGAAACCGTCGTAATGTTGTAGAAAGCAATGTAAAGTATCGAGTAAAACGTTTTCTAACGATAGAAGTGCGAAGGTTATGTTAGGTTGAGTTATGTTAGTTTAAGCTAGGTAGCGTCGTGAAACCACCAAAAACGACGTCATCTAACGAGATAGTGTTGTTTTATTGCGAGTACGAAACTGCGATAGGTGAAATGTTGTGAAAGCACACAAAACGGCATGAACAAGCCAAATACTGCGTGTTGTACCGTTACAAGTGCGAAACCGCTATGTTGTGATATTCTCGTTAAAGCGCATGCAAGCATCGTGAAACCTTAAAGAATGATGTCATTTAGCGAGAGACAGCGTTCTGTACTGTAATAAGTTGGTGAAAAACTGTGAGGTCATGCAAATATCGTAATTGTGAACGAAACAGTGTAATAGAGCGTTTTGAGATACAAGCGCGAATGTTGGGTTAGGTTAAGATATGAACCGTCGTAAAACCGCATTAAACAATGTCACTTAGTGAGATGCAGTGTTTTTCACCATTACAAGTTGGGAACTGCGATATCTATTGTGAAAGCGCTTGCAAACGTCGTTAGGTTAGGTTAGGTTAGGTTAGGTTACGTTAGGTTAGGTTTGGTTAGGTTAGGTTAGGTTAGGTTATGTTAGGTTAGGTTGGGTTAGGTTAGGTTAGGTTACGTTAGGTTAAGGTATGAACCGTCGTAAAACCGCAATAAACAATGTCACTTAGTGAGATGCAGTGTTTTTCACCTTTACAAGTTGGGAACTGCGATATCTAATGTGAAAGCGCTTGAAACCGTCGTAATGTTGTAGAAAGCAATGTAAAGTAGCGAGTAAAACGTTTTCTAACGATAGAAGTGCGAAGGTTATGTTAGGTTGAGTTATGTTAGTTTAAGCTAGGTAGCGTCGTGAAACCACCAAAAACGACGTCATCTAACGAGATAGTGTTGTTTTATTGCGAGTACGAAACTGCGATAGGTAAAATGTTGTGAAAGCACACAAAACGGCATGAACAAGCCAAATACTGCGTGTTGTACCGTTACAAGTGCGAAAGTGCTATGTTGTGACATTCTCGGTAAAGCGCATGCAAGTATCGTGAAACCTTAAAGAACGATGTCATTTAGCGAGATACAGCGTTCTGTACTGTAATAAGTTGGTGAGAAACTGTGAGGTCAAGCAAATATCGTAATTGTGAACGAAACAGTGTAATTGAGCGTCTTTAGATACAAGTGCGAATGTTAGGTTAGGTTGACATATGAACCGTCGTAAAACCGCATTAAACAATGTCACTTAGTGAGATATAGTGTTTTTCAACATTACAAGTCGGGAACTACGATATCTAATGTGAAAGCGCATGAAACCGTCGTAATCTTGTAGAAAACATTGTAGAGTGGCGAGTAAAACGTTTTCTAACGATAGAAGTGCGAAGGTTAGGTTAGGTTAGGTTAGTTTAAGCTAGGTAGCGTCGTGAAACTACCAAAAACGACGTCATCTAACGAGATAGTGTTGTTTTATAGCGAGTATTAAACTGCGATAGGTGAAATGTGAAAGCACACAAAACGGCATGAACAAGCCAAATACTGCGTGTTCTACCGTTACAAGTGCGAAACTGCTATATTGTGATATTCTCGTTAAAGCGCATGCAAGCATCGTGAAACCTTAAAGAGCAATGTCATTTAGCGAGATACAGCGTTCTGTACTGCAATAAGTTGGTGAAAAACTGTGAGGTTATGCAAATATCGTAATTGTGAACAAAACAGTGTAATAGAGCGTTTTTAGATACAAGTGCGAATGTTAGGTTAGGTTAAGATATGAACCGTCGTAAAACCGCATTAAACAATGTCAATTACTGAGATGCAGTGTTTTTCACCATTAAAAGTGGGGAACTGCGATATTTAATGTGAAAGCGCTTGCAACCGTCGTTAGGTTAGGTTAGGTTAGGTTAGGTTAGGTTTGGTTAGGTTAGGTTAGGTTAGGTTAGATTAGGTTAGGTTGGGTTGAGTTGGGTTAGGTTAGGTTAGGTTAGGTTAGGTTGGGTTAGGTTAGGTTAGGTTACGTTAGGTTAGGTTAGGTTACGTTAGGTTAGGTTAGGTTAGGTTACGTTAGGTTAGGTTAGGTTAGGTAAGGATAATTTGGTTAGGTTAGGTAAGGTTAGGTTAGGTTAGGTTAGGTTGGGTTGGGTGTTGTTGGGTTGGGTTGGGTTGGGTTAGGTTGGGTTAGGTTAGGTTAGGTTACGTTAGGTTAGGTTAGGTTAGGTTACGTTAGGTTATGTTAGGTTAGGTTAGGTTAGGTTACGTTAGGTTAGGTTAGGTCAGGTAAGGTTAGGTTACGTTAGAATAGGTTAGGTTAGGTTACGTTAGGTTAGGTTAAGTTAGGTTAGGTTAGGTTTGGTTAGGTTAGGTTAGGTTAGCTTAGGTTAGGTTAGGTTGGGTTGGGTTGGGTTAGGTTGGGTTGGGTTGGGTTAGGTTAGGTTAGGTTAGGTAAGGTTAGGTTAGGTTAGGTTAGGTTAGGTTAAGGTATGAACCGTCGTAAAACCGCATTTCTCAAAAGATATGCAGAGCTCCTAGCTAGATTCTTGGTACAGTTGTATTCTAAGTCTCTTGAAACTTCTTGCCTCCCACTTGAATGGTTGGTTGCCCGAGTGAAACCAATTTTTAAAAAAGGCTCTGTCACCGATTATTGTAATTACCGACCCATATCTCTCACTTGCACAGTTTGTAAAGTTCTCGAACACGTAATTGCTAAACACCTAAATGATTTTCTTGACAACAATAATCTTCTTACTGACGTACAGCACGGTTTTCGAAGAGGTTTTTCAACTGCAACTCAATTAGTAGTTACCGTTCATGAGATGGCACAGGTACTTGACGAGGGCGGACAGATTGACGCAGTTCTAATAGACTTCTCAAAAGCGTTCGATAGAGTTCCACACTCGAAACTAATAACAAAAATGAAAAACTTAGGCATTCCATCACAAGTCGTCAATTGGGTCATTTCATACCTAACTGGCCGCAAACAGTATGTTGAAATTGACGGTGCCTGTTCTCGTTTTCTTGATGTTTTTTCTGGCGTCCCACAGGGTTCGGTCTTGGCACCGGTTCTATTTAACATTTATATTAATGATCTTGGCCAAATTGTGAAGCCCCCTCTACGCCTTAAGCTGTTTGCAGACGATTGCATCATCTTTAGCCACATAGTGTCTGTCACTGACCAGCACGTTCTTAACCGTGCTTTGCATGCAATAACGGAATGGTGTAATAAATGGGATATGATTATAAATCTCGACAAGACAGTTTACATGTGCATCTCCAATAAGAATAAATCTCACTTCATGTATAGTCTTGGCAATTATCAGATTAATCAAGTGGAGGAACATAAGTACCTGGGGTTAACCTTGACGTCCAGACTTAACTGGTCAACACATATAAATAACATATGTTCCTCCGCGAGAAAAAAGTTAGGATTTCTGAAGCATAAATTAGGTGATGCCCCCTCATCGCTTAGACTCATTGCATACAAATCCATTGTAAGACCCACCCTAGAATACGGAAGCATTGTATGGGATCCCCATACTATCACTAATAAAGAAACGCTTGAAAAAATTCAGAGATTGGCAGCTCGCTTTATTTATAAACGTTTTAGACGTCGCGACTCCCCTTCAGCTATGTTGGAGCTCGCACACCTAGAGCCATTGGCCAACCGACGTAAAAGTGCCCGCCTAAACTTTCTACACCAGCTATATTTTAATAAATTGGGAATCCAGTCGCAAGATTACATAGCTAATAACCCTAGTCGAGCGTCTCGTCACAAACATAGCCGAAGTATTACACCGTTCTTTGCCCGTACAGACCAATACAAATATTCATTTTTTCCCAGAACTGTTTCCGATTGGAATGTTTTGCCAGAGTGTTCACCCTTGCTGTCATCCAATGTATAATGATTGTATACTTACCTGTTGATTATGTACCCTCACATTCATGTGTCGATCTTGCATCCATACGCATGTCTGCTGGATATGTACATCCCTCTCCTGCTTGGACCTTTCAAGGTTCGCAGTATTGTCCAAATAAATAAAAAATAAACAATGTCACTTAGTGAGATGCAGTGTTTTTCACCTTTACAAGTTGGGAACTGTGATATCTAATGTGAAAGCGCTTGAAACCGTCGTAATGTTGTAGAAAGCAATGTAAAGTAGCGAGTAAAACGTTTTCTCACGATAGAAGTGCGAAGGTCATGTTAGGTTGAGTTATGTTAGTTTAAGCTAGGTAGCGTCGTGAAACTACCAAAAACAACGTCATCTAACGAGATAGTGTTGTTTTATTGCGAGTACGAAACTGCGATAGGTGAAATGTTGTGAAAGCACACAAAACGGCATGAACAAGCCAAATACTGCGTGTTGTACCGTTACAAGTGCGAAACTGCTATGTTGTGATATTCTCGTTAAAGCGCATGCAAGCATCGTGAAACCTTAAAGAACGATGTCATTTAGCGAGATACAGTGTTCTGTACTGCAATAAGTTGGTGAAAAACTGTGAGGTTATGCAAATATCCTAATTGTGAACGAAACAGTGTAATAGAGCGTTTTTTAATACAAGTGCGAATGTTAGGTTAGGTTAAGATATGAACCGTCGTAAAACCGCATTAAACAATGTCACTTAGTGAGATGCAGTGTTTTTCACCTTTACAAGTTGGGAACTGTGATATCTAATGTGAAAGCGCTTGAAACCGTCGTAATGTGGTAGAAAGCAATGTAGAGTGGCGAGTAAAACGTTTTCTAACGATAGAAGTGCGAAGGTTAGGTTAGGTTAGGTTAGTTTAAGCTAGGTAGCGTCGTGAAACCACCAAAAACGACGTCATCTAACGAGATAGTGTTGTTTTATTGCGAGTACGAAACTGCGATAGGTGAAATGTTGTGAAAGCACACAAAACGGCATGAACAAGCTAAATACTGCGTGTTGTACCGTTACAAGTGCGAAACCGCTATGTTGTGATATTCTCGTTAAAGCGCATGCAAGCATCGTGAAACCTTAAAGAATGATGTCATTTAGCGAGAGACAGCGTTCTGTACTGTAATAAGTTGGTGAAAAACTGTGAGGTCATGCAAATATCGTAATTGTGAACGAAACAGTGTAATAGAGCGTTTTGAGATACAAGCGCGAATGTTGGGTTAGGTTAAGATATGAACCGTCGTAAAACCGCATTAAACAATGTCACTTAGTGAGATGCAGTGTTTTTCACCATTACAAGTTGGGAACTGCGATATCTAATGTGAAAGCGCTTGCAAACGTCGTTAGGTTAGGTTAGGTTAGGTTAGGTTAGGTTAGGTTACGTTAGGTTAGGTTTGGTTAGGTTAGGTTAGGTTAGGTTATGTTAGGTTAGGTTGGGTTAGGTTAGGTTAGGTTACGTTAGGTTAAGGTATGAACCGTCGTAAAACCGCAATAAACAATGTCACTTAGTGAGATGCAGTGTTTTTCACCTTTACAAGTCGGGAACTGCGATATCTAATGTGAAAGCGCTTGAAACCGTCGTAATGTTGTAGAAAGCAATGTAAAGTAGCGAGTAAAACGTTTTCTAACGATAGAAGTGCGAAGGTTATGTTAGGTTGAGTTATGTTAGTTTAAGCTAGGTAGCGTCGTGAAACCACCAAAAACGACGTCATCTAACGAGATAGTGTTGTTTTATTGCGAGTACGAAACTGCGATAGGTAAAATGTTGTGAAAGCACACAAAACGGCATGAACAAGCCAAATACTGCGTGTTGTACCGTTACAAGTGCGAAAGTGCTATGTTGTGACATTCTCGGTAAAGCGCATGCAAGTATCGTGAAACCTTAAAGAACGATGTCATTTAGCGAGATACAGCGTTCTGTACTGTAATAAGTTGGTGAGAAACTGTGAGGTCAAGCAAATATCGTAATTGTGAACGAAACAGTGTAATTGAGCGTCTTTAGATACAAGTGCGAATGTTAGGTTAGGTTGACATATGAACCTTCGTAAAACCGCATTAAACAATGTCACTTAGTGAGATATAGTGTTTTTCAACATTACAAGTCGGGAACTACCATATCTAATGTGAAAGCGCATGAAACCGTCGTAATCTTGTAGAAAACATTGTAGAGTGGCGAGTAAAACGTTTTCTAACGATAGAAGTGCGAAGGTTAGGTTAGGTTAGGTTAGTTTAAGCTAGGTAGCGTCGTGAAACTACCAAAAACGACGTCATCTAACGAGATAGTGTTGTTTTATAGCGAGTATTAAACTGCGATAGGTGAAATGTGAAAGCACACAAAACGGCATGAACAAGCCAAATACTGCGTGTTCTACCGTTACAAGTGCGAAACTGCTATATTGTGATATTCTCGTTAAAGCGCATGCAAGCATCGTGAAACCTTAAAGAACAATGTCATTTAGCGAGATACAGCGTTCTGTACTGCAATAAGTTGGTGAAAAACTGTGAGGTTATGCAAATATCGTAATTGTGAACAAAACAGTGTAATAGAGCGTTTTTAGATAGAAGTGCGAATGTTAGGTTAGGTTAAGATATGAACCGTCGTAAAACCGCATTAAACAATGTCAATTACTGAGATGCAGTGTTTTTCACCATTAAAAGTGGGGAACTGCGATATTTAATGTGAAAGCGCTTGCAACCGTCGTTAGGTTAGGTTAGGTTAGGTTAGGTTAGGTTTGGTTAGGTTAGGTTAGGTTAGGTTAGATTAGGTTAGGTTGGGTTGAGTTGGGTTAGGTTAGGTTAGGTTAGGTTAGGTTGGGTTAGGTTAGGTTAGGTTACGTTAGGTTAGGTTAGGTTACGTTAGGTTAGGTTAGGTTAGGTTACGTTAGGTTAGGTTAGGTTAGGTAAGGATAATTTGGTTAGGTTAGGTAAGGTTAGGTTAGGTTAGGTTAGGTTGGGTTGGGTGTTGTTGGGTTGGGTTGGGTTAGGTTGGTTTAGGTTAGGTTAGGTTACGTTAGGTTAGGTTACGTTAGGTTACGTTAGGTTATGTTAGGTTAGGTTAGGTTACGTTAGGTTAGGTTAGGTCAGGTAAGGTTAGGTTACGTTAGAATAGGTTAGGTTAGGTTACGTTAGGTTAGGTTAAGTTAGGTTAGGTTAGGTTTGGTTAGGTTAGGTTAGGTTAGCTTAGGTTAGGTTAGGTTGGGTTGGGTTGGGTTAGGTTGGGTTGGGTTGGGTTAGGTTAGGTTAGGTTAGGTTAGGTTAGGTTAGGTTAGGTTAGGTTAGGTTAGGTTAGGTTAGGTTAGGTTAGGTTAGGTTAGGTTAGGTTAGGTTAGGTTAGGTTAGGTTAGGTTAGGTTAGGTTAGGTTAGGTTAGGTTAGGTTAGGTTAGGTTAGGTTAGGTTAGGTTAGGTTAGGTTAGGTTAGGTTAGGTTAGGTTAGGTTAGGTTAGGTTAGGTTAGGTTAGGTTAGGTTAGGTTAGGTTAGGTTAGGTTAGGTTAGGTTAGGTTAGGTTAGGTTAGGTTAGGTTAGGTTAGGTTAGGTTAGGTTAGGTTAGGTTAGGTTAGGTTAGGTTAGGTTAGGTTAGGTTAGGTTAGGTTAGGTTAGGTTAGGTTAGGTTAGGTTAGGTTAGGTTAGGTTAGGTTAGGTTAGGTTAGGTTAGGTTAGGTTACGTTAGGTTATGTTAGGTTAGGTTAGGTTACGTTAGGTTAGGTAGGTCAGGTAAGGTTAGGTTACGTTAGAATAGGTTAGGTTAGGTTACGTTAGGTTAGGTTAAGTTAGGTTAGGTTAGGTTTGGTTAGGTTAGGTTAGGTTACTTCAGTAAAACTTGCGTTGGGTCTAGTTGGTACATAGCACAAAAAAAGAAGTTAACTTCTTTGGCGCAAACAATACGGAAAAAAGGAAAAAAGAAGGCGAGGAAAGAAACAGATTGACGCCAAACTAACAACTACTTTATTCTTCACACAGCAACGCATATATATGCCGAAACCACATACATTGCATGCGCACGCACAGCTTCGTATCGTATACGTAAAAACGAAAAATTCCTAAACCTTAACACATCACACCACACACCTGAATGTACACGCGTGTTGTCATATTACACTTGTAGAACACGATATCTTAACCAAGATGTGTACGCAAAAATTCATATTCGATGGCATGCAAAGAAACGGAAGTATCACTGATACAGTCAGCTCCGCTTTTCTTAATATGATAAGCCTCCAAAGCAAGTCTTGCATCTTCATTCCTGCTCCTTTAAAAACAAAATGTTTTTAAAGTTTTTAGGTTTTAAGAGTTTTTAGATATGTAGATGATTTTATTGTGTTTTTAAATATTGGCTCTGACTACAGTGATACGGTGACTGATGTTTTAAATGCTTTTAAGCAACACGGACAAGGGCTCACTTTCACGCATGAGCTGCCCCAGGAAAATGTCTTACAAGCTCTTGACCTTAGTCTAGAGGTATGTTACCGGCATGTGTGTTGGGCTTACAGTCCCCGTGTACAGAAAGAGCTGTTACATTTTAAGTCGGCCCACTCGAAAGTGGTTAAAAGAGGAATAGTCTCAACCTGCATAGATTCAGCTCTCAGAAAGTCGTGCGCTCATAAAATGCAGGAGAGTTTTGAAAATCAGGTACGCCGTATTTTGGCTGCAGGTTACCCTATGACGCTCCTTACAGCCGTAGCTGAAGCCCTGCTTCAGAAAAGGAAAACAAGAAAGAAGGCGACATGTGAACGTGATACGTTCAGGCCTGTTGTGATACCTTATTTACATAAGGTCACACATCAACTCAAGAGAGTTGCTAACAGGCATGGGGTCTCCTTGGTATTCTCTGCGCCCAACAAACTCTTGAAGTTGTGCTCCCGCACCTGCGGTAGTAGCAAAACTGGGTGCAAAATAAAACACGGTGTCTGCTTTATTTCTTGCATCACCTGTGTGGTATATGGCATACCTCTGGTATGTGGCAGGATCTACATCGGGCAAACGGGACGTTGCATAAACGAGCGTCTTAGGGAACATGCGCAAAAAATAGTTAACAAGGTAGACAAAGGGGCACATCTTGTTGCTCACGTGCAATCCTGCATTGGATGTTCGCCACGGTTTCATGATACGATGATTCTGGGCAGGAGCAGGAATGAAGATGCAAGACTTGCTTTGGAGGCTTATCATATTAAGAAAAGCGGAGCTGACTGTATCAGTGATACTTCCGTTTCTTTGCATGCCATCGAATATGAATTTTTGCGTACACATCTTGGTTAAGATATCGTGTTCTACAAGTGTAATATGACAACACGCGTGTACATTCAGGTGTGTGGTGTGATGTGTTAAGGTTTAGGAATTTTTCGTTTTTACGTATACGATACGAAGCTGTGCGTGCGCATGCAATGTATGTGGTTTCGGCATATATATGCGTTGCTGTGTGAAGAATAAAGTAGTTGTTAGTTTGGCGTCAATCTGTTTCTTTCCTCGCCTTCTTTTTTCCTTTTTTCCGTATTGTTTGCGCCAAAGAAGTTAACTTCTTTTTTTCTGTAGGTTAGGTTAGCTTAGGTTAGGTTAGGTTGGGTTGGCTTGGGTTAGGTTAGGTTAGGTTAGGTAAGGTTAGGTTAGGTTAGGTTAGGTTAGGTTAAGGTATGAACCGTCGTAAAACCGCATTAAACAATGTCACTTAGTGAGATGCAGTGTTTTTCACCTTTACAAGTTGGGAACTGTGATATCTAATGTGAAAGCGCTTGAAACCGTCGTAATGTTGTAGAAAGCAATGTAAAGTAGCGAGTAAAACGTTTTCTCACGATAGAAGTGCGAAGGTCATGTTAGGTTGAGTTATGTTAGTTTAAGCTAGGTAGCGTCGTGAAACTACCAAAAACAACGTCATCTAACGAGATAGTGTTGTTTTATTGCGAGTACGAAACTGCGATAGGTGAAATGTTGTGAAAGCACACAAAACGGCATGAACAAGCCAAATACTGCGTGTTGTACCGTTACAAGTGCGAAACTGCTATGTTGTGATATTCTCGTTAAAGCGCATGCAAGCATCGTGAAACCTTAAAGAACGATGTCATTTAGCGAGATACAGCGTTCTGTACTGCAATAAGTTGGTGAAAAACTGTGAGGTTATGCAAATATCCTAATTGTGAACGAAACAGTGTAATAGAGCGTTTTTTAATACAAGTGCGAATGTTAGGATAGGTTAAGATATGAACCGTCGTAAAACCGCATTAAACAATGTCACTTAGTGAGATGCAGTGTTTTTCACCTTTACAAGTTGGGAACTGTGATATCTAATGTGAAAGCGCTTGAAACCGTCGTAATGTGGTAGAAAGCAATGTAGAGTGGCGAGTAAAACGTTTTCTAACGATAGAAGTGCGAAGGTTAGGTTAGGTTAGGTTAGTTTAAGCTAGGTAGCGTCGTGAAACTACCAAAAACGACGTCATCTAACGAGATAGTGTTGTTTTATAGCGAGTATTAAACTGCGATAGGTGAAATGTGAAAGCACACAAAACGGCATGAACAAGCCAAATACTGCGTGTTCTACCGTTACAAGTGCGAAACTGCTATATTGTGATATTCTCGTTAAAGCGCATGCAAGCATCGTGAAACCTTAAAGAACAATGTCATTTAGCGAGATACAGCGTTCTGTACTGCAATAAGTTGGTGAAAAACTGTGAGGTTATGCAAATATCGTAATTGTGAACAAAACAGTGTAATAGAGCGTTTTTAGATACAAGTGCGAATGTTAGGTTAGGTTAAGATATGAACCGTCGTAAAACCGCATTAAACAATGTCAATTACTGAGATGCAGTGTTTTTCACCATTAAAAGTGGGGAACTGCGATATTTAATGTGAAAGCGCTTGCAACCGTCGTTAGGTTAGGTTAGGTTAGGTTTGGTTAGGTTAGGTTAGGTTAGGTTAGATTAGGTTAGGTTGGGTTGAGTTGGGTTAGGTTAGGTTAGGTTAGGTTAGGTTGGGTTAGGTTAGGTTAGGTTACGTTAGGTTAGGTTACGTTACGTTAGGTTAGGTTAGGTTAGGTTACGTTAGGTTAGGTTAGGTTAGGTAAGGATAATTTGGTTAGGTTAGGTAAGGTTAGGTTAGGTTAGGTTAGGTTGGGTTGGGTGTTGTTGGGTTGGGTTGGGTTGGGTTAGGTTGGGTTAGGTTAGGTTAGGTTACGTTAGGTTAGGTTAGGTTAGGTTACGTTAGGGTATGTTAGGTTAGGTTAGGTTACGTTCGGTTAGGTTAGGTCAGGTAAGGTTAGGTTACGTTAGAATAGGTTAGGTTAGGTTACGTTAGGTTAGGTTAAGTTAGGTTAGGTTAGGTTTGGTTAGGTTAGGTTAGGTTAGCTTAGGTTAGGTTAGGTTGGGTTGGGTTGGGTTAGGTTGGGTTGGGTTGGGTTAGGTTAGGTTAGGTTAGGTAAGGTTAGGTTAGGTTAGGTTAGGTTAGGTTAAGGTATGAACCGTCGTAAAACCGCATTAAACAATGTCACTTAGTGAGATGCAGTGTTTTTCACCTTTACAAGTTGGGAACTGTGATATCTAATGTGAAAGCGCTTGAAACCGTCGTAATGTTGCAGAAAGCAATGCAAAGTAGCGAGTAAAACGTTTTCTCACGATAGAAGTGCGAAGGTCATGTTAGGTTGAGTTATGTTAGTTTAAGCTAGGTAGCGTCGTGAATCTACCAAAAACAACGTCATCTAACGAGATAGTGTTGTTTTATTGCGAGTACGAAACTGCGATAGGTGAAATGTTGTGAAAGCACACAAAACGGCATGAACAAGCCAAATACTGCGTGATGTACCGTTACAAGTGCGAAACTGCTATGTTGTGATATTCTCGTTAAAGCGCATGCAAGCATCGTGAAACCTTAAAGAACGATGTCATTTAGCGAGATACAGCGTTCTGTACTGCAATAAGTTGGTGAAAAACTGTGAGGTTATGCAAATATCCTAATTGTGAACGAAACAGTGTAATAGAGCGTTTTTTAATACAAGTGCGAATGTTAGGTTAGGTTAAGATATGAACCGTCGTAAAACCGCATTAAACAATGTCACTTAGTGAGATGCAGTGTTTTTCACCTTTACAAGTTGGGAACTGTGATATCTAATGTGAAAGCGCTTGAAACCGTCGTAATGTGGTAGAAAGCAATGTAGAGTGGCGAGTAAAACGTTTTCTAACGATAGAAGTGCGAAGGTTAGGTTAGGTTAGGTTAGTTTAAGCTAGGTAGCGTCGTGAAACTACCAAAAACGACGTCATCTAACGAGATAGTGTTGTTTTATAGCGAGTATTAAACTGCGATAGGTGAAATGTGAAAGCACACAAAACGGCATGAACAAGCCAAATACTGCGTGTTCTACCGTTACAAGTGCGAAACTGCTATATTGTGATATTCTCGTTAAAGCGCATGCAAGCATCGTGAAACCTTAAAGAACAATGTCATTTAGCGAGATACAGCGTTCTGTACTGCAATAAGTTGGTGAAAAACTGTGAGGTTATGCAAATATCGTAATTGTGAACAAAACAGTGTAATAGAGCGTTTTTAGATACAAGTGCGAATGTTAGGTTAGGTTAAGATATGAACCGTCGTAAAACCGCATTAAACAATGTCACTTAGTGAGATGCAGTGTTTTTCACCTTTACAAGTTGGGAACTGTGATATCTAATGTGAAAGCGCTTGAAACCGTCGTAATGTTGTAGAAAGCAATGTAAAGTAGCGAGTAAAACGTTTTCTCACGATAGAAGTGCGAAGGTCATGTTAGGTTGAGTTATGTTAGTTTAAGCTAGGTAGCGTCGTGAAACTACCAAAAACAACGTCATCTAACGAGATAGTGTTGTTTTATTGCGAGTACGAAACTGCGATAGGTGAAATGTTGTGAAAGCACACAAAACGGCATGAACAAGCCAAATACTGCGTGTTGTACCGTTACAAGTGCGAAAGTGCTATGTTGTGACATTCTCGGTAAAGCGCATGCAAGCATCGTGAAACCTTAAAGAACGATGTCATTTAGCGAGATACAGCGTTCTGTACTGTAATAAGTTGGTGAGAAACTGTGAGGTCAAGCAAATATCGTAATTGTGAACGAAACAGTGTAATTGAGCGTCTTTAGATACAAGTGCGAATGTTAGGTTAGGTTGACATATGAACCGTCGTAAAACCGCATTAAACAATGTCACTTAGTGAGATATAGTGTTTTTCAACATTACAAGTCGGGAACTACGATATCTAATGTGAAAGCGCATGAAACCGTCGTAATCTTGTAGAAAACATTGTAGAGTGGCGAGTAAAACGTTTTCTAACGATAGAAGTGCGAAGGTTAGGTTAGGTTAGGTTAGTTTAAGCTAGGTAGCGTCGTGAAACTACCAAAAACGACGTCATCTAACGAGATAGTGTTGTTTTATAGCGAGTATTAAACTGCGATAGGTGAAATGTGAAAGCACTCAAAACGGCATGAACAAGCCAAATACTGCGTGTTCTACCGTTACAAGTGCGAAACTGCTATATTGTAATATTCTCGTTAAAGCGCATGCAAGCATCGTGAAACCTTAAAGAACAATGTCATTTAGCGAGATACAGCGTTCTGTACTGCAATAAGTTGGTGAAAAACTGTGAGGTTATGCAAATATCGTAATTGTGAACAAAACAGTGTAATAGAGCGTTTTTAGATACAAGTGCGAATGTTAGGTTAGGTTAAGATATGAACCGTCGTAAAACCGCATTAAACAATGTCAATTACTGAGATGCAGTGTTTTTCACCATTAAAAGTGGGGAACCGCGATATTTAATGTGAAAGCGCTTGCAACCGTCGTTAGGTTAGGTTAGGTTAGGTTAGGTTAGGTTTGGTTAGGTTAGGTTAGGTTAGGTTAGATTAGGTTAGGTTGGGTTGAGTTGGGTTAGGTTAGGTTAGGTTAGGTTAGGTTGGGTTAGGTTAGGTTAGGTTACGTTAGGTAAGGTTAGGTTACGTTAGGTTAGGTTAGGTTAGGTTAGGTTAGGTTAGGTAAGGATAATTTGGTTAGGTTAGGTAAGGTTAGGTTAGGTTAGGTTAGGTTGGGTTGGGTGTTGTTGGGTTGGGTTGGGTTGGGTTAGGTTGGGTTAGGTTAGGTTAGGTTACGTTAGGCTAGGTTAGGTTAGGTTACGTTAGGTTATGTTAGGTTAGGTTAGGTTACGTTAGGTTAGGTTAGGTCAGGTAAGGTTAGGTTACGTTAGAATAGGTTAGGTTAGGTTACGTTAGGTTAGGTTAAGTTAGGTTAGGTTAGGTTTGGTTAGGTTAGGTTAGGTTAGCTTAGGTTAGGTTAGGTTGGGTTGGGTTGGGTTAGGTTGGGTTGGGTTGGGTTAGGTTAGGTTAGGTTAGGTAAGGGTAGGTTAGGTTAGGTTAGGTTAGGTTAAGGTATGAACCGTCGTAAAACCGCATTAAACAATGTCACTTAGTGAGATGCAGTGTTTTTCACCTTTACAAGTTGGGAACTGTGATATCTAATGTGAAAGCGCTTGAAACCGTCGTAATGTGGTAGAAAGCAATGTAGAGTGGCGAGTAAAACGTTTTCTAACGATAGAAGTGCGAAGGTTAGGTTAGGTTAGGTTAGTTTAAGCTAGGTAGCGTCGTGAAACTACCAAAAACGACGTCATCTAACGAGATAGTGTTGTTTTATAGCGAGTATTAAACTGCGATAGGTGAAATGTGAAAGCACACAAAACGGCATGAACAAGCCAAATACTGCGTGTTCTACCGTTACAAGTGCGAAACTGCTATATTGTGATATTCTCGTTAAAGCGCATGCAAGCATCGTGAAACCTTAAAGAACAATGTCATTTAGCGAGATACAGCGTTCTGTACTGCAATAAGTTGGTGAAAAACTGTGAGGTTATGCAAATATCGTAATTGTGAACAAAACAGTGTAATAGAGCGTTTTTAGATACAAGTGCGAATGTTAGGTTAGGTTAAGATATGAACCGTCGTAAAACCGCATTAAACAATGTCAATTACTGAGATGCAGTGTTTTTCACCATTAAAAGTGGGGAACTGCGATATTTAATGTGAAAGCGCTTGCAACCTTCGTTAGGTTAGGTTAGGTTAGGTTAGGTTTGGTTAGGTTAGGTTAGGTTAGGTTAGATTAGGTTAGGTTGGGTTGAGTTGGGTTAGGTTAGGTTAGGTTAGGTTGGGTTAGGTTAGGTTAGGTTACGTTAGGTTAGGTTAGGTTACGTTAGGTTAGGTTAGGTTACGTTAGGTTAGGTTAGGTTAGGTAAGGATAATTTGGTTAGGTTAGGTAAGGTTAGGTTAGGTTAGGTTAGGTTGGGTTGGGTGTTGTTGGGTTGGGTTGGGTTGGGTTAGGTTGGGTTAGGTTAGGTTAGGTTACGTTAGGTTAGGTTAGGTTAGGTTACGTTAGGTTATGTTAGGTTAGGTTAGGTTACGTTAGGTTAGGTTAGGTCAGGTAAGGTTAGGTTACGTTAGAATAGGTTAGGTTAGGTTACGTTAGGTTAGGTTAAGTTAGGTTAGGTTAGGTTTGGTTAGGTTAGGTTAGGTTAGCTTAGGTTAGGTTAGGTTGGGTTGGGTTGGGTTGGGTTGGGTTAGGTTGGGTTGGGTTGGGTTGGGTTAGGTTAGGTTAGGTTAGGTTAGGTTAGGTTAGGTTAGGTTAGGTTAGGTTAGGTTAGGTTAGGTTAGGTTAGGTTAGGTTAGGTTAGGTTAGGTTAGGTTAGGTTAGGTTAGGTTAGGTTAGGTTAGGTTAGGTTAGGTTAGGTTAGGTTAGGTTAGGTTAGGTTAGGTTAGGTTAGGTTAGGTTAGGTTAGGTTAGGTTAGGTTAGGTTAGGTTAGGTTAGGTTAGGTTAGGTTAGGTTAGGTTAGGTTAGGTTAGGTTAGGTTAGGTTAGGTTAGGTTAGGTTAGGTTAGGTTAGGTTAGGTTAGGTTAGGTTAGGTTAGGTTAGGTTAGGTTAGGTTAGGTTAGGTTAGGTTAGGTTACGTTAGGTTATGTTAGGTTAGGTTAGGTTACGTTAGGTTAGGTAGGTCAGGTAAGGTTAGGTTACGTTAGAATAGGTTAGGTTAGGTTACGTTAGGTTAGGTTAAGTTAGGTTAGGTTAGGTTTGGTTAGGTTAGGTTAGGTTACTTCAGTAAAACTTGCGTTGGGTCTAGTTGGTACATAGCACAAAAAAAGAAGTTAACTTCTTTGGCGCAAACAAT
This sequence comes from Rhipicephalus microplus, assembly GCF_043290135.1. Lineage (NCBI taxonomy): Eukaryota > Metazoa > Arthropoda > Arachnida > Ixodida > Ixodidae > Rhipicephalus > Rhipicephalus microplus. The sequence goes on along the minus strand of NC_134702.1, from coordinate 100,488,378 downwards.
ACGGAAAAAAGGAAAAAAGAAGGCGAGGAAAGAAACAGATTGACGCCAAACTAACAACTACTTTATTCTTCACACAGCAACGCATATATATGCCGAAACCACATACATTGCATGCGCACGCACAGCTTCGTATCGTATACGTAAAAACGAAAAATTCCTAAACCTTAACACATCACACCACACACCTGAATGTACACGCGTGTTGTCATATTACACTTGTAGAACACGATATCTTAACCAAGATGTGTACGCAAAAATTCATATTCGATGGCATGCAAAGAAACGGAAGTATCACTGATACAGTCAGCTCCGCTTTTCTTAATATGATAAGCCTCCAAAGCAAGTCTTGCATCTTCATTCCTGCTCCTTTAAAAACAAAATGTTTTTAAAGTTTTTAAGGTTTTAAGAGTTTTTAGATATGTAGATGATTTTATTGTGTTTTTAAATATTGGCTCTGACTACAGTGATACGGTGACTGATGTTTTAAATGCTTTTAAGCAACACGGACAAGGGCTCACTTTCACGCATGAGCTGCCCCAGGAAAATGTCTTACAAGCTCTTGACCTTAGTCTAGAGGTATGTTACCGGCATGTGTGTTGGGCTTACAGTCCCCGTGTACAGAAAGAGCTGTTACATTTTAAGTCGGCCCACTCGAAAGTGGTTAAAAGAGGAATAGTCTCAACCTGCATAGATTCAGCTCTCAGAAAGTCGTGCGCTCATAAAATGCAGGAGAGTTTTGAAAATCAGGTACGCCGTATTTTGGCTGCAGGTTACCCTATGACGCTCCTTACAGCCGTAGCTGAAGCCCTGCTTCAGAAAAGGAAAACAAGAAAGAAGGCGACATGTGAACGTGATACGTTCAGGCCTGTTGTGATACCTTATTTACATAAGGTCACACATCAACTCAAGAGAGTTGCTAACAGGCATGGGGTCTCCTTGGTATTCTCTGCGCCCAACAAACTCTTGAAGTTGTGCTCCCGCACCTGCGGTAGTAGCAAAACTGGGTGCAAAATAAAACACGGTGTCTGCTTTATTTCTTGCATCACCTGTGTGGTATATGGCATACCTCTGGTATGTGGCAGGATCTACATCGGGCAAACGGGACGTTGCATAAACGAGCGTCTTAGGGAACATGCGCAAAAAATAGTTAACAAGGTAGACAAAGGGGCACATCTTGTTGCTCACGTGCAATCCTGCATTGGATGTTCGCCACGGTTTCATGATACGATGATTCTGGGCAGGAGCAGGAATGAAGATGCAAGACTTGCTTTGGAGGCTTATCATATTAAGAAAAGCGGAGCTGACTGTATCAGTGATACTTCCGTTTCTTTGCATGCCATCGAATATGAATTTTTGCGTACACATCTTGGTTAAGATATCGTGTTCTACAAGTGTAATATGACAACACGCGTGTACATTCAGGTGTGTGGTGTGATGTGTTAAGGTTTAGGAATTTTTCGTTTTTACGTATACGATACGAAGCTGTGCGTGCGCATGCAATGTATGTGGTTTCGGCATATATATGCGTTGCTGTGTGAAGAATAAAGTAGTTGTTAGTTTGGCGTCAATCTGTTTCTTTCCTCGCCTTCTTTTTTCCTTTTTTCCGTATTGTTTGCGCCAAAGAAGTTAACTTCTTTTTTTGTGTAGGTTAGGTTAGCTTAGGTTAGGTTAGGTTGGGTTGGGTTGGGTTAGGTTAGGTTAGGTTAGGTAAGGTTAGGTTAGGTTAGGTTAGGTTAGGTTAAGGTATGAACCGTCGTAAAACCGCATTAAACAATGTCACTTAGTGAGATGCAGTGTTTTTCACCTTTACAAGTTGGGAACTGTGATATCTAATGTGAAAGCGCTTGAAACCGTCGTAATGTTGTAGAAAGCAATGTAAAGTAGCGAGTAAAACGTTTTCTCACGATAGAAGTGCGAAGGTCATGTTAGGTTGAGTTATGTTAGTTTAAGCTAGGTAGCGTCGTGAAACTACCAAAAACAACGTCATCTAACGAGATAGTGTTGTTTTATTGCGAGTACGAAACTGCGATAGGTGAAATGTTGTGAAAGCACACAAAACGGCATGAACAAGCCAAATACTGCGTGTTGTACCGTTACAAGTGCGAAACTGCTATGTTGTGATATTCTCGTTAAAGCGCATGCAAGCATCGTGAAACCTTAAAGAACGATGTCATTTAGCGAGATACAGCGTTCTGTACTGCAATAAGTTGGTGAAAAACTGTGAGGTTATGCAAATATCCTAATTGTGAACGAAACAGTGTAATAGAGCGTTTTTTAATACAAGTGCGAATGTTAGGTTAGGTTAAGATATGAACCGTCGTAAAACCGCATTAAACAATGTCACTTAGTGAGATGCAGTGTTTTTCATCTTTACAAGTTGGGAACTGTGATATCTAATGTGAAAGCGCTTGAAACCGTCGTAATGTGGTAGAAAGCAATGTAAAGTAGCGAGTAAAACGTTTTCTAACGATAGAAGTGCGAAGGTCATGTTAGGTTGAGTTATGTTAGTTTAAGCTAGGTAGCGTCGTGAAACTACCAAAAACAACGTCATCTAACGAGATAGTGTTGTTTTATAGCTAGTATTAAACTGCGATAGGTGAAATGTGAAAGCACACAAAACGGCATGAACAAGCCAAATACTGCGTGTTCTACCGTTACAAGTGCGAAACTGCTATATTGTGATATTCTCGTTAAAGCGCATGCAAGCATCGTGAAACCTTAAAGAACAATGTCATTTAGCGAGATACAGCGTTCTGTACTGCAATAAGTTGGTGAAAAACTGTGAGGTTATGCAAATATCCTAATAGTGAACGAAACAGTGTAATAGAGCGTTTTTTAATACAAGTGCGAATGTTAGGTTAGGTTAAGATATGAACCGTCGTAAAACCGCATTAAACAATGTCACTTAGTGAGATGCAGTGTTTTTCACCATTACAAGTCGGGAACTGCGATATCTAATGTGAAAGCGCTTGCAAACGTCGTTAGGTTAGGTTAGGTTAGGTTAGGTTAGGTTAGGTTACGTTAGGTTAGGTTAGGTTAGGTTTGGTTAGGTTAGGTTAGGTTAGGTTAGGGTATGTTAGGTAAGGTTTGGTTAGGTTAGGTTAGGTTAGGTTGGTTTAGGTAAGGTTAGGTTAGGTTAAGATATGAACCGCGCTAAAAGCGCATTAAACAATGTCACTTAGTGAGATGCTGTGTTTTTCACCATTACAAGTCGGGAACTGCGATATCTAATGTGAAAGCGCATGAAACCGTCGTAATCTTGTAGAAAACATTGTAAAGTAGCGAATAAAACGTTTTCTAACGATAGAAGTGCGAAGGTTCGGTTAGTTTGAGCTAGGTAGCGTCGTGAAACCACCAAAAACGATGTCATCTAACGAGATAGTGTTGTTTTATTGCGAGTACGAAACTGCGATAGGTGAAATATTGGGAAAGCACACAAAATGGCATGAACTAGCCAGATACTGCGTCTTGTGCCGTTACAAGTGCGAAACTGCTTTATTCTGATATTCTCGTTAAAGCGCATGCAAGTATCGTGAAACCTTAAAGAACGATGTCATTTAGCGAGATACAGCGTTCTGTACTGTAATAGGTTGGTGAGAAACTGTGAGGTCAAGCAAATATCGTAATTGTGAACGAAACAGTGTAATTGAGCGTATTTAGATACAAGTGCGAATGTTAGGTTAGGTTGAGATATCAACCGTCGTAAAACCGCATTAAACAATGTCACTTAGTGAGATGTAGTGTTTTTCAACATTACAAGTCGGGAACTACGATATCTAATGTGAAAGCGCATGAAACCGTCGTAATCTTGTAGAAAACATTGTAAAGTTGCGAGTAAAACGTTTTCTAACGATAGAAGTGCGAAGGTTAGCTTGAGTTATGTTAGTTTAAGCTATGTAGCGTCGTGAAACTACCAAAAACGACGTCATCTAACGAGATAGTGTTGTTTTATTGCGAGTATTAAACTGCGATAGGTGAAATGTTGTGAATGCACACAAAACGGCATGAACAAGCCAAATACTGCGTGTTCTACCGTTACAAGTGCGAAACCGCTATATTGTGATATTCTCGTTAAAGCGCATGCAAGCATCGTGAAACCTTAAAGAACAATGTCATTTAGCGAGATACAGCGTTCTGTACTGCAATATGTTGGTAAAAAACTGTGAGGTTATGCAAATATTGTAATTGTGAACGAAACAGTGTAATAGAGCGTTTTTCAATACAAGTACGAATGTTAGGTTAGGTTAAGATATGAACCGTCGTAAAACCGCATTAAACAATGTCACTTAGTGAGATGCAGTGTTTTTCACCATTACAAGTTGGGAACTGCGATATCTAATGTGAAAGCGCTTGCAAACGTCGTTAGGTTAGGTTAGGTTAGGTTAGGTTAGGTTAGGTTACGTTAGGTTAGGTTTGGTTAGGTTAGGTTAGGTTAGGTTACGTTAGGTTAGGTTGGGTTAGGTTAGGTTAGGTTACGTTAGGTTAAGGTATGAACCGTCGTAAAACCGCAATAAACAATGTCAATTAGTGAGATGCAGTGTTTTTCAACTTTACAAGTTGGGAACTGCGATATCTAATGTGAAAGCGCTTGAAACCGTCGTAATGTTGTAGAAAGCAATGTAAAGTAGCGAGTAAAACGTTTTCTAACGATAGAAGTGCGAAGGTTATGTTAGGTTGAGTTATGTTAGTTTAAGCTAGGTAGCGTCGTGAAACCACCAAAAACGACGTCATCTAACGAGATAGTGTTGTTTTATTGCGAGTACGAAACTGCGATAGGTAAAATGTTGTGAAAGCACACAAAACGGCATGAACAAGCCAAATACTGCGTGTTGTACCGTTACAAGTGCGAAACTGCTATGTTGTGACATTCTCGGTAAAGCGCATGCAAATATCGTGAAACCTTAAAGAACGATGTCATTTAGCGAGATACAGCGTTCTGTACTGTAATAAGTTGGTGAGAAACTGTGAGGTCAAGCAAATATCGTAATTGTGAACGAAACAGTGTAATTGAGCGTCTTTAGATACAAGTGCGAATGTTAGGTTAGGTTGACATATCAACCGTCGTAAAACCGCATTAAACAATGCCACTTAGTGAGATATAGTGTTTTTCAACATTACAAGTCGGGAACTACGATATCTAATGTGAAAGCGCATGAAACCGTCGTAATCTTGCAGAAAACATTGTAAAGTGGCGAGTAAAACGTTTTCTAACGATAGAAGTGCAAAGGTTAGGTTAGGTTAGTTTAGTTTAAGCTAGGTAGCGTCGTGAAACTACCAAAAACGACGTCATCTAACGAGATAGTGTTGTTTTATAGCGAGTATTAAACTGCGATAGGTGAAATGTTGTGAAAGCACACAAAACGGCATGAACAAGCCAAATACTGCGTGTTCTACCGTTACAAGTGCGAAACTGCTATATTGTGATATTCTCGTTAAAGCGCATGCAAGCATCGTGAAACCTTAAAGAACAATGTCATTTAGCGAGATACAGCGTTCTGTACTGCAATAAGTTGGTGAAAAACTGTGAGGTTATGCAAATATCGTAATTGTGAACAAAACAGTGTAATAGAGCGTTTTTAGATACAAGTGCGAATGTTAGGTTAGGTTAAGATATGAACCGTCGTAAAACCGCATTAAACAATGTCAATTACTGAGATGCAGTGTTTTTCACCATTAAAAGTGGGGAACTGCGATATTTAATGTGAAAGCGCTTGCAACCGTCGTTAGATTAGGTTAGGTTAGGTTAGGTTAGGTTAGGTTTGGTTAGGTTAGGTTAGGTTAGGTTAGATTAGGTTAGGTTGGGTTGAGTTGGGTTAGGTTAGGTTAGGTCAGGTTAGGTTACGTTAGGTTAGGTTAGGTTACGTTAGGTTAGGTTAGGTTAGGTTACGTTAGGTTAGGTTAGGTTAGGTAAGGATAATTTGGTTAGGTTAGGTAAGGTTAGGTTAGGTTAGGTTAGGTTGGGTTGGGTGTTGTTGGGTTGGGTTGGGTTGGGTTAGGTTGGGTTAGGTTAGGTTAGGTTACGTTAGGTTAGGTTAGGTTAGGTTAAGTTAGGTTATGTTAGGTTAGGTTAGGTTACGTTAGGTTAGGTTAGGTCAGGTAAGGTTAGGTTACGTTAGAATAGGTTAGGTTAGGTTACGTTAGGTTAGGTTAAGTTAGGTTAGGTTAGGTTTGGTTAGGTTAGCTTAGGTTAGGTTAGGTTGGGTTGGGTTGGGTTAGGTTGGGTTAGGTTAGGTTAGGTTAGGTTAGGTTGGGTTAGGTTAGGTTACGTTAGGTTAGGTTGGGTTGGGTTGGGTTAGGTTAGGTTAGGTAAGGTTAGGTTAGGTTAGGTTAGGTTAAGGTATGAACCGTCGTAAAACCGCATTAAACAATGTCACTTAGTGAGATGCAGTGTTTTTCACCTTTACAAGTTGGGAACTGTGATATCTAATGTGAAAGCGCTTGAAACCATCGTAATGTTGTAGAAAGCAATGTAAAGTAGCGAGTAAAACATTTTCTAACGATAGAAGTGCGAAGGTTATATTAGGTTGAGTTATGTTAGTTTAAGTTATGTAGCGTCGTGAGACCACCAAAAAGGACGTCATCTAACGAGATAGTGTTGTTTTATTGCATGTACGAAACTGCAATAGGTGAAATGTTGTGAAAGTACACAAAACGGCATGAACAAGCCAGATACTGCGTGTTGTACCGTTACAAGTGCGAAACTGCGATAATGTGATATTCTCGTTAAAGCGCATGCAAGCATCGTGAAACCTTAAAGAACGATGTCATTTAGCGAGATACAGCGTTCTGTACTGCAATAAGTTGGTGAAAAACTGTGAGGTTATGCAAATATCGTAATTGTGAACGAAACAGTGTAATAGAGCGTTTTTCAATCAAGTGCGAATCTTAAGTTAGGTTAAGATATGAACCGTCGTAAAACCGCATTAAACAATGTCACTTAGTGAGATGCAGTGTTTTTCACCATTACAAGTCGGGAACTGCGATATCTAATGGGAAAGCGCTTGCAAACGTCGTTAGGTTAGGTTAGGTTAGGTTAGGTTAGGTTAAGTTAGGTTAGGTTAGGTTAGGTTTGGTTAGGTTAGGTTAGGTTAGGTTATGTTAGGTAAGGTTTGGTTAGGTTAGGTTAGGTTAGGTTAGGTTGGGTTAGGTTGGGTTAAGTAAGGTTAGGTTAGGTTGGGTTAGGTTAGGTTAGGTTAGGTTAAGATATGAACCGCGCTAAAACCGCATTAAACAATGTCACTTAGTGAGATGCTGTGTTTTTCACCATTACAAGTCGGGAACTGCGATATCTAATGTGAAAGCGCATGAAACCGTCGTAATCTTGTAGAAAACATTGTAAAGCAGCGAATAAAACGTTTTCTAACGATAGAAGTGCGAAGGTTAGGTTAGTTTAAGCTAGGTAGCGTCGTGAAACTACCAAAAACGACGTCATCTAACGAGATAGTGTTGTTTTATTGCGAGTACGATACTGCGATAGGTGAAATGTTGTGAAAGCACACAAAACGGCATGAACAAGCCAAATACTGCGTGTTGTACCGTTACAAGTGCGAAACTGCTATGTTGTGATATTCTCGTTAAAGCGCATGCAAGCATCGTGAAACCTTAAAGAATGATGTCATTTAGCGAGAGACAGCGTTCTGTACTGTAATAAGTTGGTGAAAAACTGTGAGGTCATGCAAATATCGTAATTGTGAACGAAACAGTGTAATAGAGCGTTTTTTTGAGATACAAGCGCGAATGTTGGGTTAGGTTAAGATATGAACCGTCGTAAAACCGCATTAAACAATGTCACTTTGTGAGATGCAGTGTTTTTCACCATTACAAGTCGGGAACATCGATATCTGATGTGAAAGCGCATGAAACCGTCGAAATGTTGTAGAGAGCATTGTAAAGTAGCGAGTAAAACGTTTTCTAACGATAGAAGTGCGAAGGTTATGTTAGGTTGAATTATGTTAGTTTAAGCTAGGTAGCGTCGTGAAACCACCAAAAAGGACGTC
>NC_134702.1:100432881-100472881 GCF_043290135.1 Rhipicephalus microplus | reverse complement strand
TCAAATCACAGAAATCTCACGCCTACTTTTTTACACATATATTGTTATACAACGTCATACAAAAACAAAAAATGTAATATCAGGAAATAAACAGGTAAACGCGCATGTGTAAATGGAACCAAGAAAACTTAGAAAAAAAACTTAACAGCCCCCCGAAAAACCCTACAAACGAAAAATGTGACACCAACTGCGCATGCTTACCTCGGTGAAACTATGAAAACGTGCTCATTAGGAATGAAAATTCTTTATCGTGAAGGAGTACAGACGGATGACTCACGCACTTCTCGCCACGTTTTCGGATGAAGCAGGCCTCAACTAATTCTCGGGTTAACTGCTCTCTGTGACGGAATAGCACAGCTGTTTGATCGAACATTGGAGTACAGCCACACTGACGGCAATGTAATGCCAAGTGGGATGTCGGTGTGCCTTTCAAAGAGCTGTGGTGCTCGCGTAGACGGATATTGAGACACCGCCCAGATTGGCCCACGTAAACGTGTCCGCACGAAAAGGGCGTCTCGTATACCACCCCTTTTACACAAGACACGAAACGAATGCCATGTCTCATTGTGCACTTGCCTTTTTTACCACTTTTTTTATTTTCACGGTGCTGCAGTCTCGGGCAAATATCCTTCAGTTTACTTTTGGCTGAAAACACCACGTTGACGCCAAAGCGTGCCGCCACTCTCTTAAACCGGTGGGACACTCCGTGAATATAAGGGATTACCGAGAAAGGTCTGCTCCCTTTGCATCTTTCCGTCGCCGCCAGCTTACCACCTGCTCTTATGGTTTTAAGCAACCTTTCACTAACAGCGGCTATAACAGCATCAGGGTACCCTGCCTGCCGCAACTTAACTGCTTGTTCACACATGCTTTGTCGAATCAGGTGCGGGCATGACTTTGAGATGGCAGACCGGATACAGGAGCTGGCTATTCCATTCTTTACAAGTCTGGAGTGACCAGACTGGTAGTCAAGCAAGCCCTTTTGAGACCTTGGTTTATATCGCCAGCATAAACCATCAGGGCTAAATGCTAACTGGAGGTCTAAATACTGCAATGCATCGTTCCGGGGTACCTCACATGTGAACGTCAAACCGTGCCCTTGCTCCCTGAACACCTTCATTACATCAATCATTTTTCTGATAAAAACACACCTGTCCACGAAAACCAAGTAATCATCAACATAACGAAACACTTTGATTGCCAGATCAACAAGACTACCCTGTATAGCCCTGTCCACCTTTGCCAAAAATATTGTGCTCAGAATAGGCGCGACACACGAACCGATACATACGCCAGATTTCTGAGCAAATACTTTCCCATTCCAAGTGACGAGTGTCGCTTCCAGGTAACACCTCAGTACCTCGAGGAACCCCTCAACTGACACACCTGAACGAGAGGTGAACTCAAATTCGTCCTCTTGATTCCCAATACACTCCTTTACACTCTGCAGAAGAGGGGCTTGCGGTAAGGAGTAGTAAAGATCCTCGATGTCGAGGCTAAATGCCCTTAAGCCTCCCGAGTCGTTGTTCCTAAGAAAATCTACGAGTATATCCGAACTAGCCACTTGAAAAGGGTCAGCCACAACCAGAGATTCAAGGTTCTTTTGAAGATATCGGGACACTATTTGAAGCCAAGTGTTCCTTTCAGAAACTATTGTACGGAAGGGAATGTCAGGCTTATGAGTCTTAGCGGTAAAGAAAACATCTAGAGTATCACCCATTTCTTTCTTTACCTTATTGACCAGTTTATCTAAACTTAGGCTTTTGAGCAGTTCCACTGCTTGCTTTTTTATCTTGGAAGGGTTGTGCGACACTTCGCGAAAATTCTTAGCAATAGCCACGCTTCCTTTCTCGGAAAACAAACCACGAGTCAGAACCACGAAGAACCCTTCCTTGTCGGACACTACACAAGTGAGGCCAGAGGAATGCAAGAAATCAACAACCGAAGACATGACAATATCATGCACTCGCCTTGGTCTATGCTTAAGCAGAACATCGGTGCACTCCGCCACACAAGTAGTCCTGCTGTCCTCGGGCACTCTTCGAGCCACAGACCTTGAAACCGAAACCAGCTCTGCCGGGCGAAGGGCCGGTTCCACACAAAACTTGGGACCTTTACTCAACACATCCAAGTGCTTGACTGGCACATCACATTCACTCAAGTTAAGCACCTTGGGAGCAGACCTTTCTCGGTAATCCCTTATATTCACGGAGTGTCCCACCGGTTTAAGAGAGTGGCGGCACGCTTTGGCGTCAACGTGGTGTTTTCAGCCAAAAGTAAACTGAAGGATATTTGCCCGAGACTGCAGCACCGTGAAAATAAAAAAAAAGTGGTAAAAAAGGCAAGTGCACAATGAGACATGGCATTCGTTTCGTGTCTTGTGTAAAAGGGGTGGTATACGAGACGCCCTTTTCGTGCGGACACGTTTACGTGGGCCAATCTGGGCGGTGTCTCAATATCCGTCTACGCGAGCACCACAGCTCTTTGAAAGGCACACCGACATCCCACTTGGCATTACATTGCCGTCAGTGTGGCTGTACTCCAATGTTCGATCAAACAGCTGTGCTATTCCGTCACAGAGAGCAGTTAACCCGAGAATTAGTTGAGGCCTGCTTCATCCGAAAACGTGGCGAGAAGTGCGTGAGTCATCCGTCTGTACTCCTTCACGATAAAGAATTTTCATTCCTAATGAGCACGTTTTCATAGTTTCACCGAGGTAAGCATGCGCAGTTGGTGTCACATTTTTCGTTTGTAGGGTTTTTCGGGGGGCTGTTAAGTTTTTTTCTAAGTTTTCTTGGTTCCATTTACACATGCGCGTTTACCTGTTTATTTCCTGATATTACATTTTTTGTTTTTGTATGACGTTGTATAACAATATATGTGTAAAAAAGTAGGCGTGAGATTTCTGTGATTTGAGTTCGTATATATTCATGTGTGTTTCCTAATAAATTTGGTTTGAAGTTAGCGCTCGTGTTGTCTACGTTTCTTTCTTTTGTTTCCGTTCTGTGGCGCTAAGATTTCTTAGTCATGCATCGTTACCAACCTGCCCAACTCGCCGCACTCATCAGTCTTATTTCTAGTACGAAGGGCTCTGTTATTTGTTCTAACGTTTTGCTCTCTAATCCCAGCCTTCTCACGTCACTGATCGCAGTGTATATATGTCGAGCCCGGACGGCGTCTTGGTATGCTAAGACGTCTACGTGTCCCCCCGATCTTCAGGTGCTCGTTGGCGTGTTGCGTCCGTCGGCTGGACACTCCAGAAGGATGTGCCGTTTGCTGTGCTCGGAATGGTGGCATCAAGTTCGTTTCCTCAAGGATTGCTTGCGGTTGACGTGTCAACAGGATTTAAGCCCGCCCCAAGTGAACTACAAATATAATCTGTGGCTGAAGCTTTGCAACCAAGTTACTGAGTGGCTATGGAACCAGGTCAGACCCACGCTTCCTGCAAGAACAAGAACTAAGGCAACTTCGGAGGCCAAGGTGCTTAACTTGAGTGAATGTGATGTGCCAGTCAAGCACTTGGATGTGTTGAGTAAAGGTCCCAAGTTTTGTGTGGAACCGGCCCTTCGCCCGGCAGAGCTGGTTTCGGTTTCAAGGTCTGTGGCTCGAAGAGTGCCCGAGGACAGCAGGACTACTTGTGTGGCGGAGTGCACCGATGTTCTGCTTAAGCATAGACCAAGGCGAGTGCATGATATTGTCATGTCTTCGGTTGTTGATTTCTTGCATTCCTCTGGCCTCACTTGTGTAGTGTCCGTCAAGGAAGGGTTCTTCGTGGTTCTGACTCGTGGTTTGTTTTCCGAGAAAGGAAGCGTGGCTATTGCTAAGAATTTTCGCGAAGTGTCGCACAACCCTTCCAAGATAAAAAAGCAAGCAGTGGAACTGCTCAAAAGCCTAAGTTTAGATAAACTGGTCAATAAGGTAAAGAAAGAAATGGGTGATACTCTAGATGTTTTCTTTACCGCTAAGACTCATAAGCCTGACATTCCCTTCCGTACAATAGTTTCTGAAAGGAACACTTGGCTTCAAATAGTGTCCCGATATCTTCAAAAGAACCTTGAATCTCTGGTTGTGGCTGACCCTTTTCAAGTGGCTAGTTCGGATATACTCGTAGATTTTCTTAGGAACAACGACTCGGGAGGCTTAAGGGCATTTAGCCTCGACATCGAGGATCTTTACTACTCCTTACCGCAAGCCCCTCTTCTGCAGAGTGTAAAGGAGTGTATTGGGAATCAAGAGGACGAATTTGAGTTCACCTCTCGTTCAGGTGTGTCAGTTGAGGGGTTCCTCGAGGTACTGAGGTGTTACCTGGAAGCGACACTCGTCACTTGGAATGGGAAAGTATTTGCTCAGAAATCTGGCGTATGTATCGGTTCGTGTGTCGCGCCTATTCTGAGCACAATATTTTTGGCAAAGGTGGACAGGGCTATACAGGGTAGTCTTGTTGATCTGGCAATCAAAGTGTTTCGTTATGTTGATGATTACTTGGTTTTCGTGGACAGGTGTGTTTTTATCAGAAAAATGATTGATGTAATGAAGGTGTTCAGGGAGCAAGGGCACGGTTTGACGTTCACATGTGAGGTACCCCGGAACGATGCATTGCAGTATTTAGACCTCCAGTTAGCATTTAGCCCTGATGGTTTATGCTGGCGATATAAACCAAGGTCTCAAAAGGGCTTGCTTGACTACCAGTCTGGTCACTCCAGACTTGTAAAGAATGGAATAGCCAGCTCCTGTATCCGGTCTGCCATCTCAAAGTCATGCCCGCACCTGATTCGACAAAGCATGTGTGAACAAGCAGTTAAGTTGCGGCAGGCAGGGTACCCTGATGCTGTTATAGCCGCTGTTAGTGAAAGGTTGCTTAAAACCATAAGAGCAGGTGGTAAGCTGGCGGCGACGGAAAGATGCAAAGGGAGCAGACCTTTCTCGGTAATCCCTTATATTCACGGAGTGTCCCACCGGTTTAAGAGAGTGGCGGCACGCTTTGGCGTCAACGTGGTGTTTTCAGCCAAAAGTAAACTGAAGGATATTTGCCCGAGACTGCAGCACCGTGAAAATAAAAAAAGTGGTAAAAAAGGCAAGTGCACAATGAGACATGGCATTCGTTTCGTGTCTTGTGTAAAAGGGGTGGTATACGAGACGCCCTTTTCGTGCGGACACGTTTACGTGGGCCAATCTGGGCGGTGTCTCAATATCCGTCTACGCGAGCACCACAGCTCTTTGAAAGGCACACCGACATCCCACTTGGCATTACATTGCCGTCAGTGTGGCTGTACTCCAATGTTCGATCAAACAGCTGTGCTATTCCGTCACAGAGAGCAGTTAACCCGAGAATTAGTTGAGGCCTGCTTCATCCGAAAACGTGGCGAGAAGTGCGTGAGTCATCCGTCTGTACTCCTTCACGATAAAGAATTTTCATTCCTAATGAGCACGTTTTCATAGTTTCACCGAGGTAAGCATGCGCAGTTGGTGTCACATTTTTCGTTTGTAGGGTTTTTCGGGGGGCTGTTAAGTTTTTTTCTAAGTTTTCTTGGTTCCATTTACACATGCGCGTTTACCTGTTTATTTCCTGATATTACATTTTTTGTTTTTGTATGACGTTGTATAACAATATATGTGTAAAAAAGTAGGCGTGAGATTTCTGTGATTTGAGTTCGTATATATTCATGTGTGTTTCCTAATAAATTTGGTTTGAAGTTAGCGCTCGTGTTGTCTACGTTTCTTTCTTTTGTTTCCGTTCTGTGGCGCTAAGATTTCTTAGGTTAGGTTAGGTTACGTTAGGTTAGGTTAGGTTAGGTTAGGTTAGGTTAGGTTAGATCAGGTAAGGTTAGGTTACGTTAGAATAGGTTAGGTTAGGTTACGTTAGGTTAGGTTAGGTTAGGTTAGGTTTGGTTAGGTTAGGTTAGGTTAGCTTAGGTTAGGTTAGGTTGGGTTGGGTTGGGTTGGGTTAGGTTGGGTTAGGTTAGGTTAGGTTAGGTTAGGTTAGGTTCGGTTCGGTTAGTTTAGGTTAGGTTAGGTTAGGTTAGGTTGGGTTGGGTTAGGTTAGGTTAGGTTAGGTAAGGTTAGGTTAGGTTACGTTAGGTTAAGGTATGAACCGTCGTAAATCCGCGTTACACAATGTCACTTAGTGAGATGCAGTGTTTTTCACCTTTACAAGTTGGGAACTGCGTTATCTAATGTGAAAGCGCTTGAAACCGTCGTAATGTTGTAGAAAGCAATGTAAAGTAGCGAGTAAAACGTTTTCTAACGATAGAAGTCCGAAGTTTATGTTAGGTTGAGTTACGTTAGTTTAAGCTAGGTAGCGTCGTGAAACCACCAAAAACGACGTCATCTAACGAGATAGTGTTGTTTTATTGCGAGTACGAAACTGCGATAGGTGAAATGTTGTGAAAGCACACAAAACGTCATGAACAAGCCAAATACGGCGTGTTGTACCGTTACAAGTGCGAAACTGCTCTAATGTGATATTCTCGTTAAAGCGCATGCAAACATCGTGAAATTAAAGAACGATGTCATTTAGCGAGATACAGCGTTCTGTACTGCAATAAGTTGGTGAAAAACTTTTAGGTCATGCAAATATCGTAATTGTGAACGAAACAGTGTAATTGAGCGTAATTAGATACAAGTGCGAATGTTAGGTTAGGTTGAGTTATCAACCGTCGTAAAACCGCATTAAACAATGTCACTTAGTGAGATGTAGTGTTTTTCAACATTACAAGTCGGGAACTACGATATCTAATAGGAAAGCGCATGAAACCGTCGTAATCTTGTAGAAAACATTGTAAAGCTGCGAGTAAAACGTTTTCTAACGATATAAGTGCGAAGGTTATATTAGGTTGACTTATGTTAGTTTAAGCTAAGTAGCGTCGTGAGACCACCAAAAAGGACGTCATCTAGCGAGAAAGTGTTGTTTTATTGCATGTACGAAACTGCAATAGGTGAAATGTTGTGAAAGCACACAAAACGGCATGAACAAGCCAGATACGGCGTGTTGTACCGTTACAAGTGCGAAACTGCTCTAATGTGAAATTCTCGTTAAAGCGCATGCAAGCATCGTGAAACCTTAAAGAACGATGTCATTTAGCGAGATACAGCGTTCTGTACTGCAATAAGTTGGTGAAAAACTGTGAGGTTATGCAAATATTGTAATTGTGAACGAAACAGTGTAATAGAGCGTTTTTCAATACAAGTGCGAATCTTAAGTTAGGTTAAGATATGAACCGTCGTAAAACCGCATTAAACAATGTCACTTAGTGAGATGCAGTGTTTTTCACCATTACAAGTCGGGAACTGCGATATCTAATGTGAAAGCGCTTGCAAACGTCGTTAGGTTAGGTTAGGTTAGGTTACGTTAGGTTAGGTTAGGTTAGGTTTGATTAGGTTAGGTTAGGTTAGGTTATGTTAGGTAAGGTTTGGTTAGGTTAGGTTAGGTTAGGTTGGGTTAGGTTGGGTTAAGTAAGGTTAGGTTAGGTTAGGTTAAGATATGAACCGCGCTAAAACCGCATTAAACAATGTCACTTAGTGAGATGCTGTGTTTTTCACCATTACAAGTCGGGAACTGCGATATCTAATGTGAAAGCGCATAAAACTGTCGTAATGTTGTAGAGAGCATTGTAAAGTAGCGAGTAAAACGTTTTCTAACGATAGAAGTGCGAAGGTTATATTAGGTTGAGGTATGTTAGTTTAAGCTATGTAGCGTCGTGAGACCACCAAAAAGGACGTCATCTAACGAGGTAGTGTTGTTTTATTGCATGTACGAAACTGCAATAGGTGAAATGTTCTGAAAGCACACAAAACGGCATGAACAAGCCAAATACTGCGTGTTCTACCGTTAAAAGTGCGAAACTGCTATATTGTGATATTCTCGTTAAAGCGCATGCAAGCATCGTGAAACCTTAAAGAACAATGTCATTTAGCGAGATACAGCGTTCTGTACTGCAATAAGTGGGTGAAAAACTGTGAGGTTATGCAAATATCGTAATTGTGAACGAAACAGTGTAATAGAGCGTTTTTAGATACAAGTGCGAATGTTCGGTCAGGTTAAGATATGAACCGTCGTAAAACCGCAATAAACAATGTCACTTAGTGAGATGCAGTGTTTTTCACCATTACAAGTCGGGAACTGCGATATCTAATGTGAAAGCGCTTGCAACCGTCGTTAGGTTAGGTTAGGTTAGGTTAGGTTAGATTAGGTTAGGTTGGGTTGAGTTGGGTTAGGTTAGGTTAGGTTAGATCAGGTTGGGTTAGGTTAGGTTAGGTTACGTTAGGTTAGGTTAGGTTACGTTAGGTTAGGTTAGGTTAGGTTACGTTAGGTTAGGTTAGGTTAGGTAAGGATAATTTGGTTAGGTTAGGTAAGGTTAGGTTAGGTTAGGTTAGGTTGGGTTGGGTGTTGTTGGGTTGGGTTGGGTTGGGTTAGGTTGGGTTAGGTTAGGTTAGTTTACGTTAGGTTAGGTTAGGTTAGGATACGTTAGGTTATGTTAGGTTAGGTTAGGTTACGTTAGGTTAGGTTAGGTCAGGTAAGGTTAGGTTACGTTAGAATAGGTTAGGTTAGGTTACGTTAGGTTAGGTTAAGTTAGGTTAGGTTAGGTTTGGTTAGGTTAGGTTAGGTTAGCTTAGGTTAGGCTAGGTTGGGTTGGGTTGGGTTAGGTTGGGTTGGGTTGGGTTAGGTTAGGTTAGGTTAGGTAAGGTTAGGTTAGGTTAGGTTAGGCTAGGTTAAGGTATGAACCGTCGTAAAACCGCATTAAACAATGTCACTTAGTGAGATGCAGTGTTTTTCACCTTTACAAGTTGGGAACTGTGATATCTAATGTGAAAGCGCTTGAAACCGTCGTAATGTTGAAGAAAGCAATGTAAAGTAGCGAGTAAAACGTTTTCTCACGATAGAAGTACGAAGGTCATGTTAGGTTGAGTTATGTTAGTTTAAGCTAGGTAGCGTCGTGAAACTACCAAAAACAACGTCATCTAACGAGATAGTGTTGTTTTATTGCGAGTACGAAACTGCGATAGGTGAAATGTTGTGAAAGCACACAAAACGGCATGAACAAGCCAAATACTGCGTGTTGTACCGTTACAAGTGCGAAACTGCTATGTTGTGATATTCTCGTTAAAGCGCATGCAAGCATCGTGAAACCTTAAAGAACGATGTCATTTAGCGAGATACAGCGTTCTGTACTGCAATAAGTTGGTGAAAAACTGTGAGGTTATGCAAATATCCTAATTGTGAACGAAACAGTGTAATAGAGCGTTTTTTAATACAAGTGCGAATGTTAGGTTAGGTTAAGATATGAACCGTCGTAAAACCGCATTAATCAATGTCACTTAGTGAGATGCAGTGTTTTTCACCATTACAAGTTGGGAACTGCGATATCTAATGTGAAAGCGCTTGCAAACGTCGTTAGGTTAGGTTAGGTTAGGTTAGGTTAGGTTACGTTAGGTTAGGTTTGGTTAGGTTAGGTTAGGTTAGGTTATGTTAGGTTAGGTTGGGTTAGGTTAGGTTAGGTTACGTTAGGTTAAGGTATGAACCGTCGTAAAACCGCAATAAACAATGTCACTTAGTGAGATGCAGTGTTTTTCACCTTTACAAGTCGGGAACTGCGATATCTAATGTGAAAGCGCTTGAAACCATCGTAATGTTGTAGAAAGCAATGTAAAGTAGCAAGTAAAACGTTTTCTAACGATAGAAGTGCGAAGGTTAGGTTAGGTTAGGTTAGTTTAAGCTAGGTAGCGTCGTGAAACTACCAAAAACGACGTCATCTAACGAGATAAGTTGTTTTATTGCGAGTATTAAACTGCGATAGGTGAAATGTTGTGAATGCACACAAAACGGCATGAACAAGCCAAATACTGCGTGTTCTACCGTTACAAGTGCGAAACTGCTATATTGTGATATTCTCGTTAAAGCGCATGCAAGCATCGTGAAACCTTAAAGAACAATGTCATTTAGCGAGATACAGCGTTCTGTACTGCAATAGGTTGGTGAAAAACTGTGAGGTTATGCAAATATCGTAATTGTGAACGAAACAGTGTAATAGAGCGTTTTTGAATACAAGTACGAATGTTAGGTTAGGTTAAGATATGAACCGTCGTAAAACCGCATTAAACAATGTCACTTAGTGAGATGCAGTGTTTTTCACCATTACAAGTTGGGAACTGCGATATCTTATGTGAAAGCGCTTGCAAACGTCGTTAGGTTAGGTTAGGTTAGGTTACGTTAGGTTAGGTTAGGTTAGGTTTGGTTAGGTTAGGTTAGGTTAGGTTAGGTTAGGTTAGGTTAGGGGTATGTTAGGTAAGGTTTGGTTAGGTTAGGTTAGGTTAGGTTGGTTTAGGTAAGTTTAGGTTAGGTTAAGATATGAACCGCGCTAAAACCGCATTAAACAATGTCACTTAGTGAGATGCTGTGTTTTTCACCATTACAAGTCGGGAACTGCGATATCTAATGTGAAAGCGCATGAAACCGTCGTAATCTTGTAAAAAACATTGTAAAGTAGCGAATAAAACGTTTTCTAACGATAGAAGTGCGAAGGTTCGGTTAGTTTGAGCTAGGTAGCGTCGTGAAACCACCAAAAACGATGTCATCTAACGAGATAGTGTTGTTTTATTGTGAGTACGAAACTGCGATAGGTGAAATATTGGGAAAGCACACAAAATGGCATGAACTAGCCAGATACTGCGTCTTGTGCCGTTACAAGTGCGAAACTGCTTGATTGTGATATTCTCGTTAAAGCGCATGCAAGTATCGTGAAACCTTAAAGAACGATGTCATTTAGCGAGATACAGCGTTCTGTACTGTAATAAGTTGGTGAGAAACTGTGAGGTCAAGCAAATATCGTAATTGTGAACGAAACAGTGTAATTGAGCGTATTTAGATACAAGTGCGATTGTTAGGTTAGGTTGAGATATCAACAGTCGTAAAACCGCATTAAACAATGTCACTTAGTGAGATGTAGTGTTTTTCAACATTACAAGTCGGGAACTACGATATCTAATGTGAAAGCGCATGAAACCGTCGTAATCTTGTAGAAAACATTGTAAAGTTGCGAGTAAAACGTTTTCTAACGATAGAAGTGCGAAGTTTAGCTTGAGTTATGTTAGTTTAAGCTATATAGCGTCGTGAGACCACCAAAAAGGACGTCATCTAACGAGACAGTGTTGTTTTATTGCATGTACGAAACTGCAATAGGTGAAATGTTGTGAATGTACACAAAACGGCTTGAACAAGCCAGATACTGCGTGTTGTACCGTTACAAGTGCGAAACTGCTATAATGTGATATTCTCGTTAAAGCGCATGCAAGCATCGTGAAACCTTAAAGAACGATGTCATTTAGCGAGATACAGCGTTCTGTACTGCAATAAGTTGGTGAAAAACTGTGAGGTTATGCAAATATTGTAATTGTGAACGAAACAGTGTAATAGAGCGTTTTTAGATACAAGTGCGAATGTTAGGTTAGGTTAAGATATGAACCGTCGTAAAACCGCATCAAACAATGTCAATTACTGAGATGCAGTGTTTTTCACCATTAAAAGTGGGGAACTGCGATATTTAATGTGAAAGCGCTTGCAACCGTCGTTAGGTTAGGTTAGGTTAGGTTAGGTTAGGTTAGGTTTGGTTAGGTTAGGTTAGGTTAGATTAGGTTAGGTTGGGTTGAGTTGGGTTAGGTTAGGTTAGGTTAGGTTAGGTTGGGTTAGGTTAGGTTAGGTTAGGTTAGGTTACGTTAGGTTAGGTTAAGTTAGGTTAGGTTAGGTTTGGTTAGCTTAGGTTAGGTTAGCTTAGGTTAGGTTAGGTTGGGTTGGGTTGGGTTAGGTTGGGTTAGGTTAGGTTAGGTTAGGTTAGGTTGGGTTAGGTTAGTTTAGGTTAGGTTAGGTTAGGTTAGGTTGGGTTGGGTTGGGTTAGGTTAGGTTAGGTTAGGTTAGGTAAGGTTAGGTTAGGTTAGGTTAGGTTAGGTTAGGTTAAGATATGAACCGTCGTAAAACCGCATTAAACAATGTCACTTAGTGAGATGCAGTGTTTTTCACCTTTACAAGTTGGGAACTGTGATATCTAATGTGAAAGCGCTTGAAACCGTCATACTGTTGTAGAAAGCAATGTAAAGTAGCGAGTAAAACGTTTTCTAACGATAGAAGTGCGAAGGTTATGTTAGGTTGAGTTATGTTAGTTTAAGCTAGGTAGCGTCGTGCAACTACCAAAAACAACGTCATCTAACGAGATAGTGTTGTTTTATTGCGAGTACGAAACTGCGATAGGTGAAATGTTGTGAAAGCACACAAAACGGCATGAACAAGCCAAATACTGCGTGTTGTACCGTTACAAGTGCGAAACTGCTATGTTGTGATATTCTCGTTAAAGCGCATGCAAGCATCATTAAACCTTAAAGAACGATGTCATTTAGCGAGATACAGCGTTCTGTACTGCAATAAGTTGGTGAAAAACTGTGAGGTTATGCAAATATCCTAATTGTGAACGAAACAGTGTAATAGAGCGTTTTTTAGTACAAGTGTGAATGTTAGGTTAGGTTAAGATATGAACCGTCATAAAACCGCATTAAACAATGTCACTTAGTGAGATGCAGTGTTTTTCACCATTACAAGTCGGGAACTACGATATCTAATGTGAAAGCGCTTGCAAACGTCGTTAGGTTAGGTTAGGTTAGGTTAGGTTAGGTAAGGTTACGTTAGGTTAGGTTTGGTTAGGTTAGGTTGGGTTAGGTTAGGTTAGGTTAGGTGAGGTTAAGATATGAACCGCGCTAAAACCGCATTAAACAATGTCACTTAGTGAGATGCAGTGTTTTTCACCTTTACAAGTTGGGAACTGCGATATCTAATGTGAAAGCGCTTGAAACCGTCGTAATGTTGTAGAAATTAATGTAAAGTAGCGAGTAAAACGTTTTCTAACGATAGAAGTGCGAAGGTTATGTTAGGTTGAGTTATGTTAGTTTAAGCTAGGTAGCGTCGTGAAACCACCAAAAACGACGTCATCTAACGAGATAGTGTTGTTTTATTGCGAGTACGAAACTGCGATAGGTAAAATGTTGTGAAAGCACACAAAATGGCATGAACAAGCCAAATACTGCGTGTTGTACCGTTACAAGTGCGAAACTGCTATGTTGTGACATTCTCGGTAAAGCGCATGCAAGTATCGTGAAACCTTAAAGAACGATGTCGTTTAGCGAGATACAGCGTTCTGTACTGTAATAAGTTGGTGAGAAACTGTGAGGTCTAGCAAATATCGTAATTGTGAACGAAACAGTGTAATTGAGCGTCTTTAGATACAAGTGCGAATGTTAGGTTAGGTTAAGATATGAACCGTCGTAAAACCGCATTAAACAATGTCACTTAGTGAGATGCAGTGTTTTTCACCATTACAAGTCGGGAACTGCGATATCTAATGTGAAAGCGCTTGCAAACGTCGTTAGGTTAGGTTAGGTTAGGTTAGGTTACGTTAGGTTAGGTTAGGTTAGGTTTGGTTAGGTTAGGTTAGGTTAGGTTAGGTTAGGTTAGGGTATGTTAGGTAAGGTTTGGTTAGGTTAGGTTAGGTTTGGTTGGTTTAGGTAAGGTAAGGTTAGGTTAAGATATGAACCGCGCTAAAACCGCATTAAACAATGTCACTTAGTGAGATGCTGTGTTTTTCACCATTACAAGTCGGGAACTGCGATATCTAATGTGAAAGCGCATGAAACCGTCGTAGTCTTGTAGAAAACATTGTAAAGTAGCGAATAAAACGTTTTCTAACGATAGAAGTGCGAAGGTTCGGTTAGTTTGAGCTAGGTAGCGTCGTGAAACCACCAAAAACGATGTCATCTAACGAGATAGTGTTGTTTTATTGCGAGTACGAAACTGCGATAGGTGAAATATTGGGAAAGCACACAAAATGGCATGAACTAGCCAGATACTGCGTCTTGTGCCGTTACAAGTGCGAAACTGCTTTATTGTGATATTCTCGTTAAAGCGCATGCAAGTATCGTGAAACCTTAAAGAACGATGTCATTTAGCGAGATACAGCGTTCTGTACTGTAATAAGTTGGTGAGAAACTGTGAGGTCAAGCAAATATCGTAATTGTGAACGAAACAGTGTAATTGAGCGTATTTAGATACAAGTGCGAATGTTAGGTTAGGTTGATATATCAACCGTCGTAAAACCGCATTAAACAATGTCACTTAGTGAGATGTAGTGTTTTTCAACATTACAAGTCGGGAACTACGATATCTAATGTGAAAGCGCATGAAACCGTCGTAATCTTGTAGAAAACATTGTAAAGTTGCGAGTAAAACGTTTTCTAACGATAGAAGTGCGAAGGTTAGCTTGAGTTATGTTAGTTTAAGCTATATAGCGTCGTGAGACCACCAAAAAGTACGTCATCTA
This sequence comes from Rhipicephalus microplus, assembly GCF_043290135.1. Classification (NCBI taxonomy): domain Eukaryota; kingdom Metazoa; phylum Arthropoda; class Arachnida; order Ixodida; family Ixodidae; genus Rhipicephalus; species Rhipicephalus microplus. Next base: position 100,458,527 of record NC_134702.1, on the reverse strand, counting down.
ACGAGACAGTGTTGTTTTATTGCATGTACGAAACTGCAATAGGTGAAATGTTGTGAATGTACACCAAACGGCTTGAACAAGCCAGATACTGCGTGTTGTACCGTTACAAGTGCGAAACTGCCATAATGTGATATTCTCGTTAAAGCGCATGCAAGCATCGTGAAACCTTAAAGAACGATGTCATTTAGCGAGATACAGCGTTCTGTACTGCAATAAGTTGGTGAAAAACTGTGAGGTTATGCAAATATTGTAATTGTGAACGAAACAGTGTAATAGAGCGTTTTTCAATACAAGTACCAATGTTAGGTTAGGTTAAGATATGAACCGTCGTAAAACCGCATTAAACAATGTCACTTAGTGAGATGCAGTGTTTTTCACCATTACAAGTCGGGAACTGCGATATCTAATGTGAAAGCGCTTGCAAACGTCGTTAGGTTAGGTTAGGTTAAGTTAGGTTAGGTTAGGTTAGGTTAGGTTAGGTTACGTTAGGTTAGAATTGGTTAGGTTAGGTTAGGTTAGGTTGGGTTAGGTTAGGTTAGGTTAGGTTAAGATATGAACCGCGCTAAAACCGCATTAAACAATGTCACTTAGTGAGATGCAGTGTTTTTCACCTTTACAAGTTGGGAACTGCGATATCTAATGTGAAAGCGCTTGAAACCGTCGTAATGTTGTAGAAATCAATGTAAAGTAGCGAGTAAAACGTTTTCTAACGATAGAAGTGCGAAGGTTATGTTAGGTTGAGTTATGTTAGTTTAAGCTAGGTAGCGTCGTGAAACCACCAAAAACGACGTCATCTAACGAGATAGTGTTGTTTTATTGCGAGTACGAAACTGCGATAGGTAAAATGTTGTGAAAGCACACAAAATGGCATGAACAAGCCAAATACTGCGTGTTGTACCGTTACAAGTTCGAAACTGCTATGTTGTGACATTCTCGGTAAAGCGCATGCAAGTATCGTGAAACCTTAAAGAACGATGTCGTTTAGCGAGATACAGCGTTCTGTACTGTAATAAGTTGGTGAGAAACTGTGAGGTCTAGCAAATATCGTAATTGTGAACGAAACAGTGTAATTGAGCGTCTTTAGATACAAGTGCGAATGTTAGGTTAGGTTGACATATCAACCGTCGTAAAACCGCATTAAACAATGTCACTTAGTGAGATGTAGTGTTTTTCAACATTACAAGTCGGGAACTACGATATCTAATGTGAAAGCGCATGAAACCGTCGTAATCTTGTAGAAAACATTGTAAAGTGGCGAGTAAAACGTTTTCTAACGATAGAAGTGCGAAGGTTAGGTTAGGTTAGGTTAGGTTAGTTTAAGCTAGGTAGCGTCGTGAAACTACCAAAAACGACGTCATCTAACGAGATAGTGTTGTTTTATAGCGAGTATTAAACTGCGATAGGTGAAATGTTGTGAAAGCACACAAAACGGCATGAACAAGCCAAATACTGCGTGTTCTACCGTTACAAGTGCGAAACTGCTATATTGTGATATTCTCGTTAAAGCGCATGCAACCATCGTGAAACCTTAAAGTACAATGTCATTTAGCGAGATACAGCGTTCTGTACTGCAATAGGTTGGTGAAAAACTGAGGTTATGCAAGTATCGTAATTGTGAACAAAACAGTGTAATAGAGCGTTTTTAGATACAAGTGCGAATGTTAGGTTAGGTTAAGATATGAACCGTCGTAAAACCGCATTAAACAATGTCAATTACTGAGATGCAGTGTTTTTCACCATTAAAAGTGGGGAACTGCGATATTTAATGAGAAAGCGCTTGCAACCGTCGTTAGGTTAGGTTAGGTTAGGTTAGGTTTGGTTAGGTTAGGTTAGGTTAGGTTAGATTAGGTTAGGTTGGGTTGAGTTGGGTTAGGTTAGGTTAGGTTAGGTTAGGTTGGGTTAGGTTAGGTTACGTTAGGTTAGGTTAGGTTAGGTTACGTTAGGTTAGGTTAGGTTAGGTAAGGATAATTTGGTTAGGTTAGGTAAAGTTAGGTTAGGTTAGAGTAGGTTGGGTTGGGTGTTGTTGGGTTGGGTTGGGTTAGGTTGGGTTAGGTTAGGTTAGGTTACGTTAGGTTAGGTTAGGTTAGGTTACGTTAGGTTATGTTAGGTTAGGTTAGGTTACGTTAGGTTAGGTTAGGTCAGGTAAGGTTAGGTTACGTTAGAATAGGTTAGGTTAGGTTACGTTAGGTTAGGTTAAGTTAGGTTAGGTTAGGTTTGGTTAGGTTAGGTTAGGTTAGCTTAGGTTAGGTTAGGTTGGGTTGGGTTGGGTTAGGTTGGGTTGGGTTGGGTTAGGTTAGGTTAGGTTAGGTAAGGTTAGGTTAGGTTAGGTTAGGTTAGGTTAAGGTATGAACCGTCGTAAAACCGCATTAAACAATGTCACTTAGTGAGATGCAGTGTTTTTCACCTTTACAAGTTGGGAACTGTGATATCTAATGTGAAAGCGCTTGAAACCGTCGTAATGTTGTAGAAAGCAATGTAAAGTAGCGAGTAAAACGTTTTCTCACGATAGAAGTGCGAAGGTCATGTTAGGTTGAGTTATGTTAGTTTGAGCTAGGTAGCGTCGTGAAACTACCAAAAACAACGTCATCTAACGAGATAGTGTTGTTTTATTGCGAGTACGAAACTGCGATAGGTGAAATGTTGTGAAAGCACACAAAACGGCATGAACAAGCCAAATACTGCGTGTTGTACCGTTACAAGTGCGAAACTGCTATGTTGTGATATTCTCGTTAAAGCGCATGCAAGCATCGTGAAACCTTAAAGAACGATGTCATTTAGCGAGATACAGCGTTCTGTACTGCAATAAGTTGGTGAAAAACTGTGAGGTTATGCAAATATCCTAAATGTGAACGAAACAGTGTAATAGAGCGTTTTTTATTACAAGTGCGAATGTTAGGTTAGGTTAAGATATGAACCGTCGTAAAACCGCATTAAACAATGTCACTTAGTGAGATGCAGTGTTTTTCACCTTTACAAGTTGGGAACTGTGATATCTAATGTGAAAGCGCTTGAAACCGTCGTAATGTTGTAGAAAGCAATGTAAAGTAGCGAGTAAAACGTTTTCTAACGATAGAAGTGCGAAGGTCATGTTAGGTTGAGTTATGTTAGTTTAAGCTAGGTAGCGTCGTGAAACTACCAAAAACAACGTCATCTAACGAGATAGTGTTGTTTTATTGCGACTACGAAACTGCGATAGGTGAAATGTTGTGAAAGCACACAAAACGGCATGAACAAGCCAAATACTGCGTGTTGTACCGTTACAAGTGCGAAACTGCTATGTTGTGATATTCTCGTTAAAGCGCATGAAAGCATCGTGAAACCTTAAAGAACGATGTCATTTAGCGAGATACAGCGTTCTGTACTGCAATAAGTTGGTGAAAAACTGTGAGGTTATGCAAATATCCTAATTGTGAACGAAACAGTGTAATAGAGCGTTTTTTAATACAAGTGCGAATGTTAGGTTAGGTTAAGATATGAACCGTCGTAAAACCGCATTAATCAATGTCACTTAGTGAGATGCAGTGTTTTTCACCATTACAAGTCGGGAACTGCGATATCTAATGTGAAAGCGCTTGCAAACGTCGTTAGGTTAGGTTAGGTTAGGTTAGGTTAGGTTAGGTTAGGTTAGGTTAGGTTAGGTTAGGTTACGTTAGGTTAGGTTTGGTTAGGTTAGGTTAGGTTAGGGTATGTTAGGTAAGGTTTGGTTAGGTTAGGTTAGGTTAGGTTGGTTTAGGTAAGGTTAGGTTAGGTTAAGATATGAACCGCGCTAAAACCGCATTAAACAATGTCACTTAGTGAGATGCTGTGTTTTTCACCATTACAAGTCGGGAACTGCGATATCTAATGTGAAAGCGCATGAAACCGTCGTAATCTTGTAGAAAACATTGTAAAGTAGCGAATAAAACGTTTTCTAACGATAGAAGTGCGAAGGTTCGGTTAGTTTGAGTTATGTTAGTTTAAGCTAGGTACCGTCGTGAAACCACCAAAAACGACGTCATCTAACGAGATAGTGTTGTTTTAATGCGAGTACGAAACTGCGATAGGTAAAATGTTGTGAAAGCACACAAAACGCCATGAACAAGCCAAATACTGCGTGTTGTACCGTTACAAGTGCGAAACTGCTATGTTGTGACATTCTCGGTAAAGCGCATGCAAGTATCGTGAAACCTTAAAGAACAATGTCATTTAGCGAGATACAGCGTTCTGTACTGCAATAAGTTGGTGAAAAACTGTGAGGTTATGCAAATATCGTAATTGTGAACGAAACAGTGTAATTGAGCGTCTTTAGATACAAGTGCGAATGTTAGGTTAGGTTGACATATCAACCGTCGTAAAACCGCATTAAACAATGTCACTTAGTGAGATGTAGTGTTTTTCAACATTACAAGTCGGGAACTACGATATCTAATATGAAAGCGCATGAAACCGTCGTAATCTTGTAGAAAACATTGTAAAGTTGCGAGTAAAACGTTTTCTAACGATAGAAGTGCGAAGGTTAGGTTAGGTTAGGTTAGTTTAAGCTAGGTAGCGTCGTGAAACTACCAAAAACGACGTCATCTAACGAGATAGTTTTGTTTTATTGCGAGTATTAAACTGCGATAGGTGAAATGTTGTGAAAGCACACAAAACGGCATGAACAAGCCAAATACTGCGTGTTCTACCGTTACAAGTGCGAAACTGCTATATTGTGATATTCTCGTTAAAGCGCATGCAACCATCGTGAAACCTTAAAGAACAATGTCATTTAGCGAGATACAGCGTTCTGTACTGCAATAAGTTGGTGAAAAACTGAGGTTATGCAAGTATCGTAATTGTGAACAAAACAGTGTAATAGAGCGTTTTTAGATACAAGTGCGAATGTTAGGTTAGGTTAAGATATGAACCGTCGTAAAACCGCATTAAACAATGTCAATTACTGAGATGCAGTGTTTTTCACCATTAAAAGTGCGGAACTGCGATATTTAATGAGAAAGCGCTTGCAACTGTCGTTAGGTTAGGTTAGGTTAGGTTAGGTTAGGTTAGGTTTGGTTAGGTTAGGTTAGGTTAGGTTAGATTAGGTTAGGTTGGGTTGAGTTGGGTTAGGTTAGGTTAGGTTAGGTTAGGTTGGGTTAGGTTAGGTTACGTTAGGTTAGGTTAGGTTAGGTTACGTTAGGTTAGGTTAGGTTAGGTAAGGATAATTTGGTTAGGTTAGGTAAGGTTAGGTTAGGTTAGAGTAGGTTGGGTTGGGTGTTGTTGGGTTGGGTTGGGTTGGGTTAGGTTGGGTTAGGTTAGGTTAGGTTACGTTAGGTTAGGTTAGGTTAGGTTACGTTAGGTTATGTTAGGTTAGGTTAGGTTACGTTAGGTTAGGTTAGGTCAGGTAAGGTTAGGTTACGTTAGAATAGGTTAGGTTAGGTTACGTTAGGTTAGGTTAAGTTAGGTTAGGTTAGGTTTGGTTAGGTTAGGTTTGGTTAGCTTAGGTTAGGTTAGGTTGGGTTGGGTTGGGTTAGGTTGGGTTGGGTTGGGTTAGGTTAGGTTAGGTTAGGTAAGGTTAGGTTAGGTTAGGTTAAGGTATGAACCGTCGTAAAACCGCATTAAACAATGTCACTTAGTGAGATGCAGTGTTTTTCACCTTTACAAGTTGGGAACTGTGATATCTAATGTGAAAGCGCTTGAAACCGTCGTAATGTTGTAGAAAGCAATGTAAAGTAGCGAGTAAAACGTTTTCTCACGATAGAAGTGCGAAGGTCATGTTAGGTTGAGTTATGTTAGTTTAAGCTAGGTAGCGTCGTGAAACTACCAAAAACAACGTCATCTAACGAGATAGTGTTGTTTTATTGCGAGTACGAAACTGCGATAGGTGAAATGTTGTGAAAGCACACAAAACGGCATGAACAAGCCAAATACTGCGTGTTGTACCGTTACAAGTGCGAAACTGCTATGTTGTGATATTCTCGTTAAAGCGCATGCAAGCATCGTGAAACCTTAAAGAACGATGTCATTTAGCGAGATACAGCGTTCTGTACTGCAATAAGTTGGTGAAAAACTGTGAGGTTATGCAAATATCCTAAATGTGAACGAAACAGTGTAATAGAGCGTTTTTTAATACAAGTGCGAATGTTAGGTTAGGTTAAGATATGAACCGTCGTAAAACCGCATTAAACAATGTCACTTAGTGAGATGCAGTGTTTTTCACCTTTACAAGTTGGGAACTGTGATATCTAATGTGAAAGCGCTTGAAACCGTCGTAATGTTGTAGAAAGCAATGTAAAGTAGCGAGTAAAACGTTTTCTAACGATAGAAGTGCGAAGGTCATGTTAGGTTGAGTTATGTTAGTTTAAGCTAGGTAGCGTCGTGAAACTACCAAAAACAACGTCATCTAACGAGATAGTGTTGTTTTATTGCGACTACGAAACTGCGATAGGTGAAATGTTGTGAAAGCACACAAAACGGCATGAACAAGCCAAATACTGCGTGTTGTACCGTTACAAGTGCGAAACTGCTATGTTGTGATATTCTCGTTAAAGCGCATGAAAGCATCGTGAAACCTTAAAGAACGATGTCATTTAGCGAGATACAGCGTTCTGTACTGCAATAAGTTGGTGAAAAACTGTGAGGTTATGCAAATATCCTAATTGTGAACGAAACAGTGTAATAGAGCGTTTTTTAATACAAGTGCGAATGTTAGGTTAGGTTAAGATATGAACCGTCGTAAAACCGCATTAATCAATGTCACTTAGTGAGATGCAGTGTTTTTCACCATTACAAGTCGGGAACTGCGATATCTAATGTGAAAGCGCTTGCAAACGTCGTTAGGTTAGGTTAGGTTAGGTTAGGTTAGGTTAGGTTAGGTTAGGTTAGGTTAGGTTAGGTTAGGTTAGGTTAGGTTTGGTTAGGTTAGGTTAGGTTAGGGTATGTTAGGTAAGGTTTGGTTAGGTTAGGTTAGGTTAGGTTGGTTTAGGTAAGGTTTGGTTAGGTTAAGATATGAACCGCGCTAAAACCGCATTAAACAATGTCACTTAGTGAGATGCTGTGTTTTTCACCATTACAAGTCGGGAACTGCGATATCTAATGTGAAAGCGCATGAAACCGTCGTAATCTTGTAGAAAACATTGTAAAGTAGCGAATAAAACGTTTTCTAACGATAGAAGTGCGAAGGTTCGGTTAGTTTGAGTTATGTTAGTTTAAGCTAGGTAGCGTCGTGAAACCACCAAAAACGACGTCATCTAACGAGATAGTGTTGTTTTAATGCGAGTACGAAACTGCGATAGGTAAAATGTTGTGAAAGCACACAAAACGCCATGAACAAGCCAAATACTGCCTGTTGTACCGTTACAAGTGCGAAACTGCTATGTTGTGACATTCTCGGTAAAGCGCATGCAAGTATTGTGAAACCTTAAAGAACAATGTCATTTAGCGAGATACAGCGTTCTGTACTGCAATAAGTTGGTGAAAAACTGTGAGGTTATGCAAATATCGTAATTGTGAACGAAACAGTGTAATTGAGCGTCTTTAGATACAAGTGCGAATGTTAGGTTAGGTTGACATATCAACCGTCGTAAAACCGCATTAAACAATGTCACTTAGTGAGATGTAGTGTTTTTCAACATTACAAGTCGGGAACTACGATATCTAATGTGAAAGCGCATGAAACCGTCGTAATCTTGTAGAAAACATTGTAAAGTTGCGAGTAAAACGTTTTCTAACGATAGAAGTGCGAAGGTTAGGTTAGGTTAGGTTAGTTTAAGCTAGGTAGCGTCGTGAAACTACCAAAAACGACGTCATCTAACGAGATAGTTTTGTTTTATTGCGAGTAATAAACTGCGATAGGTGAAATGTTGTGAAAGCACACAAAACGGCATGAACAAGCCAAATACTGCGTGTTCTACCGTTACAAGTGCGAAACTGCTATATTGTGATATTCTCGTTAAAGCGCATGCAAGCATCGTGAAACCTTAAACAACAATGTCATTTAGCGAGATACAGCGTTCTGTACTGCAATAAGTTGGTGAAAAACTGTGAGGTTATGCAAATATCGTAATTGTGAACGAAACAGTGTAATAGAGCGTTTTTCAATACAAGTACGAATGTTAGGTTAGGTTAAGATATGAACCGTCGTAAAACCGCATTAAACAATGTCACTTAGTGAGATGCAGTGTTTTTCACCATTACAAGTTGGGAACTGCGATATCTAATGTGAAAGCGCTTGCAAACGTCGTTAGGTTAGGTTAGGTTAGGTTAGGTTAGGTTACGTTAGGTTAGGTTTGGTTAGGTTAGGTTAGGTTAGGTTATGTTAGGTTAGGTTGGGTTAGGTTAGGTTAGGTTACGTTAGGTTAAGGTATGAACCGTCGTAAAACCGCAATAAACAATGTCACTTAGTGAGATGCAGTGTTTTTCCCCTTTACAAGTCGGGAACTGCGATATCTAATGTGAAAGCGCTTGAAACCGTCGTAATGTTGTAGAAAGCAATGTAAAGTAGCGAGTGAAACGTTTTCTAACGATAGAAGTGCGAAGGTTATATTAGGTTGAGTTATGTTAGTTTAAGCTAGGTAGCGTCGTGAAACCACCAAAAACGACGTCATCTAACGAGATAGTGTTGTTTTATTGCGAGTACGAAACTGCGATAGGTAAAATGTTGTGAAAGCACACAAAACGGCATGAACAAGCCAAATACTGCGTGTTGTACCATTACAAGTGCGAAAGTGCTATGTTGTGACATTCTCGGTAAAGCGCATGCAAGTATCGTGAAACCTTAAAGAACGATGTCATTTAGCGAGATACAGCGTTCTGTACTGTAATAAGTTGGTGAGAAACTGTGAGGTCAAGCAAATATCGTAATTGTGAACGAAACAGTGTAATTGAGCGTCTTTAGATACAAGTGCGAATGTTAGGTTAGGTTGACATATCAACCGTCGTAAAACCGCATTAAACAATCTCACTTAGTGAGATATAGTGTTTTTCAACATTACAAGTGGGGAACTACGATATCTAATGTGAAAGCACATGAAACCGTCGTAATCTTGTAGAAAACATTGTAAAGTGGCGAGTAAAACGTTTTCTAACGATAGAAGTGCGAAGGTTAGGTTTGGTTAGGTTAGTTTAAGCTAGGTAGCGTCGTGAAACTACCAAAAACGACGTCATCTAACGAGATAGTGTTGTTAGATAGCGAGTATTAAACTGCGATAGGTGAAATGTTGTGAAAGCACACAAAACGGCATGAACAAGCCAAATACTGCGTGTTCTACCGTTACAATTGCGAAACTGCTAAATTGTGATATACTAGTTAAAGCGCATGCAAGCATCGTGAAACCTTAAAGAACAAAGTCATTTAGCGAGATACAGCGTTCTGTACTTCAATAAGTTGGTGAAAAACTGTGAGGTTATGCAAATATCGTAATTGTGAACAAAACAGTGTAATAGAGCGTTTTTAGATACAAGTGCGAATGTTAGGTTAGGTTAAGATATGAACCGTCGTAAAACCGCATGAAACAATGTCAATTACTGAGATGCAGTGTTTTTCACCATTAAAAGTGGGGAACTGCGATATTTAATGTGAAAGCGCTTGCAACCGTCGTTAGGTTAGGTTAGGTTAGGTTAGGTTAGGTTAGGTTAGGTTTGGTTAGGTTAGGTTAGGTTAGGTTAGGTTAGATTAGGTTAGGTTGGGTTGAGTTGGGTTAGGTTAGGTTAGGTTAGGTTAGGTTGGGTTAGGTCAGGTTAGGTTAGGTTATGTTACGTTAGGTTAGCTTAGGTTACGTTAGGTTAGGTTAGGTTAGGTTACGTTAGGTTAGGTTAGGTTAGGTAAGGATAATTTGGTTAGGTTAGGTAAGGTTAGGTTAGGTTAGGTTAGGTTGGGTTGGGTGTTGTTGGGTTGGGTTGGGTTGGGTTAGGTTGGGTTAGGTTAGGTTAGGTTACGTTAGGTTAGGTTAGGTTAGGTTACGTTAGGTTATGTTAGGTTAGGTTAGGTTACGTTAGGTTAGGTTAGGTCAGGTAAGGTTAGGTTACGTTAGAATAGGTTAGGTTAGGTTACGTTAGGTTAGGTTAAGTTAGGTTAGGTTAGGTTAGGTTAGGTTAGGTTAGGTTGGGTTGGGTTGGGTTAGGTTGGGTTAGGTTAGGTTAGGTTAGGTTAGGTTGGGTTAGGTTAGTTTAGGTTAGGTTAGGTTAGGTTAGGTTGGGTTGGGTTGGGTTAGGTTAGGTTAGGTTAGGTAAGGTTAGGTTAGGTTAGGTTAGGTTAGGTTAGGTTAGGTTAGGTTAGCTTAGGTTAGGTTAGGTTGGGTTGGGTTGGGTTAGGTTGGGTTGGGTTGGGTTAGGTTAGGTTAGGTTAGGTAAGGTTAGGTTAGGTTAGGTTAAGGTATGAACCGTCGTAAAACCGCATTAAACAATGTCACTTAGTGAGACAGTGTTTTTCACCTTTACAAGTTGGGAACTGTGATATCTAATGTGAAAGCGCTTGAAACCGTCGTAATGTTGTAGAAAGCAATGTAAAGTAGCGAGTAAAACGTTTTCTCACGATAGAAGTGCGAAGGTCATGTTAGGTTGAGTTATGTTAGTTTAAGCTAGGTAGCGTCGTGAAACTACCAAAAACAACGTCATCTAACGAGATAGTGTTGTTTTATTGCGACTACGAAACTGCGATAGGTGAAATGTTGTGAAAGCACACAAAACGGCATGAACAAGCCAAATACTGCGTGTTGTACCGTTACAAGTGCGAAACTGCTATGTTGTGATATTCTCGTTAAAGCGCATGAAAGCATCGTGAAACCTTAAAGAACGATGTCATTTAGCGAGATACAGCGTTCTGTACTGCAATAAGTTGGTGAAAAACTGTGAGGTTATGCAAATATCCTAATTGTGAACGAAACAGTGTAATAGAGCGTTTTTTAATACAAGTGCGAATGTTAGGTTAGGTTAAGATATGAACCGTCGTAAAACCGCATTAATCAATGTCACTTAGTGAGATGCAGTGTTTTTCACCATTACAAGTCGGGAACTGCGATATCTAATGTGAAAGCGCTTGCAAACGTCGTTAGGTTAGGTTAGGTTAGGTTAGGTTAGGTTAGGTTAGGTTACGTTAGGTTAGGTTAGGTTAGGTTAGGTTTGGTTAGGTTAGGTTAGGTTAGGGTATGTTAGGTAAGGTTTGGTTAGGTTAGGTTAGGTTAGGTTGGTTTAGGTAAGGTTAGGTTAGGTTAAGATATGAACCGCGCTAAAACCGCATTAAACAATGTCACTTAGTGAGATGCTGTGTTTTTCACCATTACAAGTCGGGAACTGCGATATCTAATGTGAAAGCGCATGAAACCGTCGTAATCTTGTAGAAAACATTGTAAAGTAGCGAATAAAACGTTTTCTAACGATAGAAGTGCGAAGGTTCGGTTAGTTTGAGTTATGTTAGTTTAAGCTAGGTAGCGTCGTGAAACCACCAAAAACGACGTCATCTAACGAGATAGTGTTGTTTTAATGCGAGTACGAAACTGCGATAGGTAAAATGTTGTGAAAGCACACAAAACGGCATGAACAAGCCAAATACTGCGTGTTGTACCGTTACAAGTGCGAAACTGCTATGTTGTGACATTCTCGGTAAAGCGCATGCAAGTATCGTGAAACCTTAAAGAACAATGTCATTTAGCGAGATACAGCGTTCTGTACTGCAATAAGTTGGTGAAAAACTGTGAGGTTATGCAAATATCGTAATTGTGAACGAAACAGTGTAATTGAGCGTCTTTAGATACAAGTGCGAATGTTAGGTTAGGTTGACATATCAACCGTCGTAAAACCGCATTAAACAATGTCACTTAGTGAGATGTAGTGTTTTTCAACATTACAAGTCGGGAACTACGATATCTAATGTGAAAGCGCATGAAACCGTCGTAATCTTGTAGAAAACATTGTAAAGTTGCGAGTAAAACGTTTTCTAACGATAGAAGTGCGAAGGTTAGGTTAGGTTAGGTTAGTTTAAGCTAGGTAGCGTCGTGAAACTACCAAAAACGACGTCATCTAACGAGATAGTTTTGTTTTATTGCGAGTATTAAACTGCGATAGGTGAAATGTGAATGCACACAAAACGGCATGAACAAGCCAAATACTGCGTGTTCTACCGTTACAAGTGCGAAACTGCTATATTGTGATATTCTCGTTAAAGCGCATGCAAGCATCGTGAAACCTTAAAGAACAATGTCATTTAGCGAGATACAGCGTTCTGTACTGCAATATGTTGGTGAAAAACTGTGAGGTTATGCAAATATCGTAATTGTGAACGAAACAGTGTAATAGAGCGTTTTTCAATACAAGTACGAATGTTAGGTTAGGTTAAGATATGAACCGTCGTAAAACCGCATTAAACAATGTCACTTAGTGAGATGCAGTGTTTTTCACCATTATAAGTTGGGAACTGCGATATCTAATGTGAAAGCGCTTGCAAACGTCGTTAGGTTAGGTTAGGTTAGGTTAGGTTAGGTTACGTTAGGTTAGGTTTGGTTAGGTTAGGTTAGGTTAGGTTAGGTTAGGTTAGGTTAGGTTAGGTTAGGTTGGGTTAGGTTAGGTTAGGTTACGTTAGGTTAAGGTATGAACCGTCGTAAAACCGCAATAAACAATGTCACTTAGTGAGATGCAGTGTTTTTCACCTTTACAAGTCGGGAACTGCGATATCTAATGTGAAAGCGCTTGAAACCGTCGTAATGTTGTAGAAAGCAATGTAAAGTAGCGAGTGAAACGTTTTCTAACGATAGAAGTGCGAAGGTTATATTAGGTTGAGTTATGTTAGTTTAAGCTAGGTAGCGTCGTGAAACCACCAAAAACGACGTCATCTAACGAGATAGTGTTGTTTTATTGCGAGTACGAAACTGCGATAGGTAAAATGTTGTGAAAGCACACAAAACGGCATGAACAAGCCAAATACTGCGTGTTGTACCATTACAAGTGCGAAAGTGCTATGTTGTGACATTCTCGGTAAAGCGCATGCAAGTATCGTGAAACCTTAAAGAACGATGTCATTTAGCGAGATACAGCGTTCTGTACTGTAATAAGTTGGTGAGAAACTGTGAGGTCAAGCAAATATCGTAATTGTGAACGAAACAGTGTAATTGAGCGTCTTTAGATACAAGTGCGAATGTTAGGTTAGGTTGACATATCAACCGTCGTAAAACCGCATTAAACAATGTCACTTAGTGAGATATAGTGTTTTTCAACATTACAAGTCGGGAACTACGATATCTAATGTGAAAGCGCATGAAACCGTCGTAATCTTGTAGAAAACATTGTAAAGTGGCGAGTAAAACGTTTTCTAACGATAGAAGTGCGAAGGTTAGGTTTGGTTAGGTTAGTTTAAGCTAGGTAGCGTCGTGAAACTACCAAAAACGACGTCATCTAACGAGATAGTGTTGTTAGATAGCGAGTATTAAACTGCGATAGGTGAAATGTTGTGAAAGCACACAAAACGGCATGAACAAGCCAAATACTGCGTGTTCTACCGTTACAATTGCGAAACTGCTATATTGTGATATTCTCGTTAAAGCGCATGCAAGCATCGTGAAACCTTAAAGAACAATGTCATTTAGCGAGATACAGCGTTCTGTACTGCAATAAGTTGGTGAAAAACTGTGAGGTTATGCAAATATCGTAATTGTGAACAAAACAGTGTAATAGAGCGTTTTTAGATACAAGTGCGAATGTTAGGTTAGGTTAAGATATGAACCGTCGTAAAACCGCATTAAACAATGTCAATTACTGAGATGTAGTGTTTTTCACCATTAAAAGTGGGGAACTGCGATATTTAATGTGAAAGCGCTTGCAACCGTCGTTAGGTTAGGTTAGGTTAGGTTAGGTTAGGTTAGGTTTGGTTAGGTTAGGTTAGGTTAGGTTAGGTTAGATTAGGTTAGGTTGGGTTGAGTTGGGTTAGGTTAGGTTAGGTTAGGTTAGGTTGGGTTAGGTCAGGTTAGGTTAGGTTAGGTTACGTTAGGTTAGCTTAGGTTACGTTAGGTTAGGTTAGGTTAGGTTACGTTAGGTTAGGTTAGGTTAGGTAAGGATAATTTGGTTAGGTTAGGTAAGGTTAGGTTAGGTTAGGTTAGGTTGGGTTGGGTGTTGTTGGGTTGGGTTGGGTTGGGTTAGGTTGGGTTAGGTTAGGTTAGGTTACGTTAGGTTAGGTTAGGTTAGGTTACGTTAGGTTATGTTAGGTTAGGTTAGGTTACGTTAGGTTAGGTTAGGTCAGGTAAGGTTAGGTTACGTTAGAATAGGTTAGGTTAGGGGACGTCAGGTTAGGTTAAGTTAGGTTAGGTTAGGTTAGGTTAGGTTAGGTTAGGTTGGGTTGGGTTGGGTTAGGTTGGGTTAGGTTAGGTTAGGTTTGGTTAGGTTGGGTTAGGTTAGTTTAGGTTAGGTTAGGTTAGGTTAGGTTGGGTTGGGTTGGGTTAGGTAAGGTTAGGTAAGGTTAGGTTAGGTTAGGTTAGGTTAAGGTATGAACCGTCATAAAACCGCATTAAACAATGTCACTTAGTGAGATGCAGTGTTTTTCACCTTTACAAGTTGGGAACTGTGATATCTAATGTGAAAGCGCTTGAAACCGTCGTAATGTTGTAGAAAGCAATGTAAAGTAGCGAGTAAAACGTTTTCTAACGATAGAAGTGCGAAGGTCATGTTAGGTTGAGTTATGTTAGTTTAAGCTAGGTAGCGTCGTGAAACTACCAAAAACAACGTCATCTAACGAGATAGTGTTGTTTTATTGCGAGTGCGAAACTGCGATAGGTGAAATGTTGTGAAAGCACACAAAACGGCATGAACAAGCCAAATACTGCATGTTGTACCGTTACAAGTGCGAAACTGCTATGTTGTGATATTCTCGTTAAAGCGCATGCAAGCATCGTGAAATCTTAAAGAACGATGTCATTTAGCGAGATACAGCGTTCTGTACTGCAATAAGTTGGTGAAAAACTGTGAGGTTATGCAAATATCCTAATTGTGAACGAAACAGTGTAATAGAGCGAATACAAGTGCGAATGTTAGGTTAGGTTAAGATATGAACCGTCGTAAAACCGCATTAAACAATGTCACTTAGTGAGATGCAGTGTTTTTCACCATTATAAGTCGAGAACTGCGATATCTAATGTGAAAGCGCTTGCAAACGTCGTTAGGTTAGGTTAGGTTAGGTTAGATTAGGTTAGGTTAGGTTAGGTTAGGTTTGGTTAGGTTAGGTTAGGTTAGGTTAGGTTAGGGTATGTTAGGTAAGGTTTGGTTAGGTTAGGTTAGGTTAGGTTGGTTTAGATAAGGTTAGGTTAGGTTAAGATATGAACCGCGCTAAAACCGCATTAAACAATGTCACTTAGTGAGATGCTGTGTTTTTCACCATTACAAGTCGGGAACTGCGATATCTAATGTGAAAGCGCATGAAACCGTCGTAATCTTGTAGAAAACATTGTAAAGTAGCGAATAAAACGTTTTCTAACGATAGAAGTGCGAAGGTTCGGTTAGTTTGAGCTAGGTAGC
The DNA here is from genome assembly GCF_043290135.1 of Rhipicephalus microplus. Taxonomy (NCBI): domain Eukaryota; kingdom Metazoa; phylum Arthropoda; class Arachnida; order Ixodida; family Ixodidae; genus Rhipicephalus; species Rhipicephalus microplus. Next base: position 100,443,083 of record NC_134702.1, on the reverse strand, counting down.
GCCGTGAAACCACCAAAAACGATGTCATCTAACGAGATAGTGTTGTTTTATTGCGAGTACGAAACTGCGATAGGTGAAATATTGGGAAAGCACACAAAATGGCATGAACTAGCCAGATACTGCGTCTTGTGCCGTTACAAGTGCGAAACTGCTTTATTCTGATATTCTCGTTAAAGCGAATGCAAGTATCGTGAAACCTTAAAGAACGATGTCATTTAGCGAGATACAGCGTTCTGTACTTTAATAGGTTGGTGAGAAACTGTGAGGTCAAGCAAATATCGTAATTGTGAACGAAACAGTGTAATTGAGCGTATTTAGATACAAGTGCGAATGTTAGGTTAGGTTGAGATATCAACCGTCGTAAAACCGCGTTAAACAATGTCACTTAGTGAGATGTAGTGTTTTTCAACATTACAAGTCGGAAACTACGATATCTAATGTGAAAGCGCATGAAACCGTCGTAATCTTGTAGCAAACATTGTAAAGTTGCGAGTAAAACGTTTTCTAACGATAGAAGTGCGAAGGTTAGCTTGAGTTATGTTAGTTTAAGCTATGTAGCGTCGTGAAACTACCAAAAACGACGTCATCTAACGAGATAGTGTTGTTTTATTGCGAGTATTAAACTGCGATAGGTGAAATGTTGTGAATGCACACAAAACGGCATGAGCAAGCCAAATACTGCGTGTTCTACCGTTACAAGTGCGAAACTGCTATATTGTGATATTCTCGTTAAAGCGCATGCAAGCATCGTGAAACCTTAAAGAACAATGTCATTTAGCGAGATACAGCGTTCTGTACTGCAATATGTTGGTGAAAAACTGTGAGGTTATGCAAATATCGTAATTGTGAACGAAACAGTGTAATAGAGCGTTTTTCAATACAAGTACGAATGTTAGGTTAGGTTAAGATATGAACCGTCGTAAAACCGCATTAAACAATGTCACTTAGTGAGATGCAGTGTTTTTCACCATTACAAGTTGGGAACTGCGATATCTAATGTGAAAGCGCTTGCAAACGTCGTTAGGTTAGGTTAGGTTAGGTTAGGTTAGGTTAGGTTACGTTAGGTTAGGTTTGGTTAGGTTAGGTTAGGTTAGGTTACGTTAGGTTAGGTAAGGTTAGGTTAGGTTAGGTTAGGTTAGGTTAGGTTAAGGTATGAACCGTCGTAAAACCGCATTAAACAATGTCACTTAGTGAGATGCAGTGTTTTTCACCTTTACAAGTTGGGAACTGTGATATCTAATGTGAAAGCGCTTGAAACCATCGTAATGTTGTAGAAAGCAATGTAAAGTAGCGAGTAAAACATTTTCTAACGATAGAAGTGCGAAGGTTATATTAGGTTGAGTTATGTTAGTTTAAGTTATGTAGCGTCGTGAGACCACCAAAAAGGACGTCATCTAACGAGATAGTGTTGTTTTATTGCATGTACGAAACTGCAATAGGTGAAATGTTGTGAAAGTACACAAAACGGCATGAACAAGCCAGATACTGCGTGTTGTACCGTTACAAGTGCGAAACTGCGATAATGTGATATTCTCGTTAAAGCGCATGCAAGCATCGTGAAACCTTACAGAACGATGTCATTTAGCGAGATACAGCGTTCTGTACTGCAATAAGTTGGTGAAAAACTGTGAGGTGATGCAAATATCGTAATTGTGAACGAAACAGTGTAATAGAGCGTTTTTCAATACAAGTGCGAATCTTAAGTTAGGTTAAGATATGAACCGTCGTAAAACCGCATTAAACAATGTCACTTAGTGAGATGCAGTGTTTTTCACCATTACAAGTCGGGAACTGCGATATCTAATGGGAAAGCGCTTGCAAACGTCGTTAGGTTAGGTTAGGTTAGGTTAGGTTACGTTAGGTTAGGTTAGGTTAGGTTAGGTTAGGTTAGGTTAGGTTAGGTTATGTTAGGTAAGGTTTGGTTAGGTTAGGTTAGGTTAGGTTAGGTTAGGTTGGGTTAGGTTGGGTTAAGTAAGGTTAGGTTAGGTTGGGTTAGGTTAGGTTAGGTTAGGTTAAGATATGAACCGCGCTAAAACCGCATTAAACAATGTCGCTTAGTGAGATGCTGTGTTTTTCACCATTACAAGTCGGGAACTGCGATATCTAATGTGAAAGCGCATGAAACCGTCGTAATCTTGTAGAAAACATTGTAAAGCAGCGAATAAAACGTTTTCTAACGATAGAAGTGCGAAGGTTAGGTTAGTTTAAGCTAGGTAGCGTCGTGAAACTACCAAAAACGACGTCATCTAACGAGATAGTGTTGTTTTATTGCGAGTACGAAACTGCGATAGGTGAAATGTTGTGAAAGCACACAAAACGGCATGAACAAGCCAAATACTGCGTGTTGTACCGTTACAAGTGCGAAACTGCTATGTTGTGATATTCTCGTTAAAGCGCATGCAAACATCGTGAAACCTTAAAGAATGATGTCATTTAGCGAGAGACAGCGTTCTGTACTGTAATAAGTTGGTGAAAAACTGTGAGGTCATGCAAATATCGTAATTGTGAACGAAACAGTGTAATAGAGCGTTTTTTTGAGCTACAAGCGCGAATGTTGGGTTAGGTTAAGATATGAACCGTCGTAAAACCGCATTAAACAATGTCACTTTGTGAGATGCAGTGTTTTTCACCATTACAAGTCGGGAACATCGATATCTGATGTGAAAGCGCATGAAACCGTCGAAATGTTGTAGAGAGCATTGTGAAGTAGCGAGTAAAACGTTTTCTAACGATAGAAGTGCGAAGGTTATGTTAGGTTGAATTATGTTATTTTAAGCTAGGTAGCGTCGTGAAACCACCAAAAAGGACGTCATCTAACGAGATATAATTGTTTTATTTCATGTACGAAACTGCAATAGGTGAAATGTTGTGAAAGCACACAAAACGGCATGAACAAGCCAAATAATGCGCGTTCTACCGTTACAAGTGCGAAACTGCTATGTTGTGATATTCTCGTTAAAGCTCATGCAAGCATCGTGAAACCTTAAAGCATGATGTCATTTAGCGAGAGACAGCGTTCTGTACTGCAATAAGTTGGTGAAAAACTGTGAGGTCATGCAAATATCGTAATTGTGAACGAAACAGTGTAATAGAGCGTTTTGAGATACAAGCGCGAACGTTAGGTTAGGTTAAGATATGAACCGTCGTAAAACCGCATGAAACAATGTCACTAAGTGAGATGCAGTGTTTTTCACCATTACAATTCGGGAACTGCGATATCTATTGTGAAAGCGCATGAAATTGTCGTAATGTTGTAGAGAGCATTGTAAAGTAGCGAGTAAAACGTTTTCTAACGATAGAAGTGCGAAGGTTATATTAGGTTGACTTATGTTAGTTTAGGCTATGTAGCGTCGTGAGACCACCAAAAAGGACGTCATCTAACGAGATAGTGTTGTTTTATTGCGAGTACGAAACTGCGATAGGTGAAATGTTGTGAAAGCACACAAAATGGCATGAACTAGCCAGATACTGCGTCTTGTGCCGTTACAAGTGCGAAACTGCTTTATTCTGATATTCTCGTTAAAGCGCATGCAAGTATCGTGAAACCTTAAAGAACGATGTCATTTAGCGAGATACAGCGTTCTGTACTGTAATAGGTTGGTGAGAAACTGTGAGGTCAAGCAAATATCGTAATTGTGAACGAAACAGTGTAATTGAGCGTATTTAGATACAAGTGCGAATGTTAGGTTAGGTTGAGATATCAACCGTCGTAAAACCGCGTTAAACAATGTCACTTAGTGAGATGTAGTGTTTTTCAACATTACAAGTCGGAAACTACGATATCTAATGTGAAAGCGCATGAAACCGTCGTAATCTTGTAGCAAACATTGTAAAGTTGCGAGTAAAACGTTTTCTAACGATAGAAGTGCGAAGGTTAGCTTGAGTTATGTTAGTTTAAGCTATGTAGCGTCGTGAAACTACCAAAAACGACGTCATCTAACGAGATAGTGTTGTTTTATTGCGAGTATTAAACTGCGATAGGTGAAATGTTGTGAATGCACACAAAACGGCATGAGCAAGCCAAATACTGCGTGTTCTACCGTTACAAGTGCGAAACTGCTATATTGTGATATTCTCGTTAAAGCGCATGCAAGCATCGTGAAACCTTAAAGAACAATGTCATTTAGCGAGATACAGCGTTCTGTACTGCAATATGTTGGTGAAAAACTGTGAGGTTATGCAAATATCGTAATTGTGAACGAAACAGTGTAATAGAGCGTTTTTCAATACAAGTACGAATGTTAGGTTAGGTTAACATATGAACCGTCGTAAAACCGCATTAAACAATGTCACTTAGTGAGATGCAGTGTTTTTCACCATTACAAGTTGGGAACTGCGATATCTAATGTGAAAGCGCTTGCAAACGTCGTTAGGTTAGGTTAGGTTAGGTTAGGTTAGGTTACGTTAGGTTAGGTTTGGTTAGGTTAGGTTAGGTTAGGTTACGTTAGGTTAGGTTGGGTTAGGTTAGGTTAGGTTACGTTAGGTTAAGGTATGAACCGTCGTAAAACCGCAATAAACAATGTCACTTAGTGAGATGCAGTGTTTTTCACCTTTACAAGTTGGGAACTGCGATATCTAATGTGAAAGCGCATGAAACCGTCGTAATCTTGTAGAAAACATTGTAAAGCAGCGAATAAAACGTTTTCTAACGATAGAAGTGCGAAGGTTAGGTTAGTTTAAGCTAGGTAGCGTCGTGAAACTACCAAAAACGACGTCATCTAACGAGATAGTGTTGTTTTATTGCGAGTACGAAACTGCGATAGGTGAAATGTTGTGAAAGCACACAAAACGGCATGAACAAGCCAAATACTGCGTGTTGTACCGTTACAAGTGCGAAACTGCTATGTTGTGATATTCTCGTTAAAGCGCATGCAAACATCGTGAAACCTTAAAGAATGATGTCATTTAGCGAGAGACAGCGTTCTGTACTGTAATAAGTTGGTGAAAAACTGTGAGGTCATGCAAATATCGTAATTGTGAACGAAACAGTGTAATAGAGCGTTTTTTTGAGCTACAAGCGCGAATGTTGGGTTAGGTTAAGATATGAACCGTCGTAAAACCGCATTAAACAATGTCACTTTGTGAGATGCAGTGTTTTTCACCATTACAAGTCGGGAACATCGATATCTGATGTGAAAGCGCATGAAACCGTCGAAATGTTGTAGAGAGCATTGTAAAGTAGCGAGTAAAACGTTTTCTAACGATAGAAGTGCGAAGGTTATGTTAGGTTGAATTATGTTAGTTTAAGCTAGGTAGCGTCGTGAAACCACCAAAAAGGACGTCATCTAACGAGATATAATTGTTTTATTTCATGTACGAAACTGCAATAGGTGAAATGTTGTGAAAGCACACAAAACGGCATGAACAAGCCAAATACTGCGTGTTCTACCGTTACAAGTGCGAAACTGCTATGTTGTGATATTCTCGTTAAAGCTCATGCAAGCATCGTGAAACCTTAAAGCATGATGTCATTTAGCGAGAGACAGCGTTCTGTACTGCAATAAGTTGGTGAAAAACTGTGAGGTCATGCAAATATCGTAATTGTGAACGAAACAGTGTAATAGAGCGTTTTGAGATACAAGCGCGAACGTTAGGTTAGGTTAAGATATGAACCGTCGTAAAACCGCATGAAACAATGTCACTAAGTGAGATGCAGTGTTTTTCACCATTACAAGTCGGGAACTGCGATATCTATTGTGAAAGCGCATGAAATTGTCGTAATGTTGTAGAGAGCATTGTAAAGTAGCGAGTAAAACGTTTTCTAACGATAGAAGTGCGAAGGTTATATTAGGTTGACTTATGTTAGTTTAGGCTATGTAGCGTCGTGAGACCACCAAAAAGGACGTCATCTAACGAGAAAGTGTTGTTTTATTGCATGTACGAAACTGCAATAGGTGAAATGTTGTGAAAGTACACAAAACGGCATGAACAAGCCAAATACTGCGTGTTGTACCGTTACAAGTGCGAAACTGCTATGTTGTGATATTCTCGTTAAAGCGCATGCAAGCATCGTGAAACCTTAAAGAATGATGTCATTTAGCGAGAGACAGCGTTCTGTACTGTAATAAGTTGGTGAAAAACTGTGAGGTCATGCAAATATCGTAATTGTGAACGAAACAGTGTAATAGAGCGTTTTGAGATACAAGCGCGAACGTTAGGTTAGGTTAAGATATGAACCGTCGTAAAACCGCATGAAACAATGTCACTAAGTGAGATGCAGTGTTTTTTACCATTACAAGTCGGGAACTGCGATATCTATTGTGAAAGCGCATGAAACTGTCGTAATGTTGTAGAGAGCATTGTAAAGTAGCGAGTAAAACGTTTTCTAACGATAGAAGTGCGAAGGTTATATTAGGTTGAGTTATGTTAGTTTAAGCTATGTAGCGTCGTGAGACCACCAAAAACGACGTCATCTAACGAGATAGTGTTGTTAGATAGCGAGTATTAAACTGCGATAGGTGAAATGTTGTGAAAGCACACAAAACGGCATGAACAAGCCAAATACTGCGTGTTCTACCGTTACAATTGCGAAACTGCTATATTGTGATATTCTCGTTAAAGCGCATGCAAGCATCGTGAAACCTTAAAGAACAATGTCATTTAGCGAGATACAGCGTTCTGTACTGCAATAAGTTGGTGAAAAACTGTGAGGTTATGCAAATATCGTAATTGTGAACAAAACAGTGTAATAGAGCGTTTTTAGATACAAGTGCGAATGTTAGGTTAGGTTAAGATATGAACCGTCGTAAAACCGCATTAAACAATGTCAATTACTGAGATGCAGTGTTTTTCACCATTAAAAGTGGGGAACTGCGATATTTAATGTGAAAGCGCTTGCAACCGTCGTTAGGTTAGGTTAGGTTAGGTTAGGTTAGGTTAGGTTTGGTTAGGTTAGGTTAGGTTAGGTTAGGTTAGATTAGGTTAGGTTGGGTTGACTTGGGTTAGGTTAGGTTAGGTTAGGTTAGGTTGGGTTAGGTCAGGTTAGGTTAGGTTAGGTTACGTTAGGTTAGCTTAGGTTACGTTAGGTTAGGTTAGGTTAGGTTACGTTAGGTTAGGTTAGGTTAGGTAAGGATAATTTGGTTAGGTTAGGTAAGGTTAGGTTAGGTTAGGTTAGGTTGGGTTGGGTGTTGTTGGGTTGGGTTGGGTTAGGTTGGGTTGGGTTGGGTTAGGTTACGTTAGGTTAGGTTAGGTTAGGTTACGTTAGGTTATGTTAGGTTAGGTTAGGTTACGTTAGGTTAGGTTAGGTCAGGTAAGGTTAGGTTACGTTAGAATAGGTTAGGTTAGGTTACGTTAGGTTAGGTTAAGTTAGGTTAGGTTAGGTTAGGTTAGGTTAGGTTGGGTTGGGTAGGTTAGGTTGGGTTAGGTTAGGTTAGGTTAGGTTAGGTTGGGTTAGGTTAGTTTAGGTTAGGTTAGGTTAGGTTAGGTTGGGTTGGGTTGGGTTAGGTTAGGTAAGGTTAGGTTAGGTTAGGTTAGGTTAGGTTAAGGTATTAACCGTCGTAAAACCGCATTAAACAATGTCACTTAGTGAGATGCAGTGTTTTTCACCTTTACAAGTTGGGAACTGTGATATCTAATGTGAAAGCGCTTGAAACCGTCGTAATGTTGTAGAAAGCAATGTAAAGTAGCGAGTAAAACGTTTTCTAACGATAGAAGTGCGAAGGTCATGTTAGGTTGAGTTATGTTAGTTTAAGCTAGGTAGCGTCGTGAAACTACCAAAAACAACGTCATCTAACGAGATAGTGTTGTTTTATTGCGAGTGCGAAATTGCAATAGGTGAAATGTTGTGAAAGCACACAAAACGGCATGAACAAGCCAGATACTGCGTGTTGTACCGTTACAAGTGCGAAACTGCTCTAATGTGATATTCTCGTTAAAGCACATGCAAACATCGTGAAACCTTAAAGAACGATGTCATTTAGCGAGATACAGCGTTCTGTACTGCAATAAGTTGGTGAAAAACTGTGAGGTCATGCAAATATCGTAATTGTGAACGAGACAGTGTAATTGAGCGTAATTAGATACAAGTGCGAATGTTAGCTTAGGTTGAGATATCAACCGTCGTAAAACCGCATTAAAAACAATGTCACTTAGTGAGATGTAGTGTTTTTCAACATTACAAGTCTGGAACTACGATATCTAATAGGAAAGCGCATGAAACCGTCATAATCTTGTAGAAAACATTGTAAAGCTGCGAGTAAAACGTTTTCTAACGATAGAAGTGCGAAGGTTATATTAGGTTGACTTATGTTAGTTTAAGCTATGTAGCGTCGTGAGACCACCAAAAAGGACGTCATCTAGCGAGAAAGTGTTGTTTTATTGCATGTACGAAACTGCAATAGGTGAAATGTTGTGAAAGCACACAAAACGGCATGAACAAGCCAGATACTGCGTGTTGTACCGTTACAAGTGCGAAACTGCTCTAATGTGATATTCTCGTTAAAGCGCATGCAAGCATCGTGAAACCTTAAAGAACGATGTCATTTAGCGAGATACAGCGTTCTGTACTGCAATAAGTTGGTGAAAAACTGTGAGGTTATGCAAATATTGTAATTGTGAACGAAACAGTGTAATAGAGCGTTTTTCAATACAAGTACGAATGTTAGGTTAGGTTAAGATATGAACCGTCGTAAAACCGCATTAAACAATGTCACTTAGTGAGATGCAGTGTTTTTCACCATTACAAGTTGGGAACTGCGATATCTAATGTGAAAGCGCTTGCAAACGTCGTTAGGTTAGGTTAGGTTAGGTTAGGTTAGGTTAGGTTACCTTAGGTTAGGTTTGGTTAGGTTAGGTTAGGTTAGGTTAGGTTATGTTAGGTTAGGTTGGGTTAGGTTAGGTTAGGTTACGTTAGGTTAAGGTATGAACCGTCGTAAAACCGCAATAAACAATGTCACTTAGTGAGATGCAGTGTTTTTCACCTTTACAAGTCGGGAACTGCGATATCTAATGTGAAAGCGCTTGAAACCGTCGTAATGTTGTAGAAAGCAATGTAAAGTAGCGAGTGAAACGTTTTCTAACGATAGAAGTGCGAAGGTTATATTAGGTTGAGTTATGTTAGTTTAAGCTAGGTAGCGTCGTGAAACCACCAAAAACGACGTCATCTAACGAGATAGTGTTGTTTTATTGCGAGTACGAAACTGCGATAGGTAAAATGTTGTGAAAGCACACAAAACGGCATGAACAAGCCAAATACTGCGTGTTGTACCATTACAAGTGCGAAAGTGCTATGTTGTGACATTCTCGGTAAAGCGCATGCAAGTATCGTGAAACCTTAAAGAACGATGTCATTTAGCGAGATACAGCGTTCTGTACTGTAATAAGTTGGTGAGAAACTGTGAGGTCAAGCAAATATCGTAATTGTGAACGAAACAGTGTAATTGAGCGTCTTTAGATACAAGTGCGAATGTTAGGTAAGGTTGACATATCAACCGTCGTAAAACCGCATTAAACAATGTCACTTAGTGAGATATAGTGTTTTTCAACATTACAAGTCGGGAACTACGATATCTAATGTGAAAGCGCATGAAACCGTCGTAATCTTGTAGAAAACATTGTAAAGTGGCGAGTAAAACGTTTTCTAACGATAGAAGTGCGAAGGTTAGGTTTGGTTAGGTTAGTTTAAGCTAGGTAGCGTCGTGAAACTACCAAAAACGACGTCATCTAACGAGATAGTGTTGTTAGATAGCGAGTATTAAACTGCGATAGGTGAAATGTTGTGAAAGCACACAAAACGGCATGAACAAGCCACATACTGCGTGTTCTACCGTTACAATTGCGAAACTGCTATATTGTGATATTCTCGTTAAAGCGCATGCAAGCATCGTGAAACCTTAAAGAACAATGTCATTTAGCGAGATACAGCGTTCTGTACTGCAATAAGTTGGTGAAAAACTGTGAGGTTATGCAAATATCGTAATTGTGAACAAAACAGTGTAATAGAGCGTTTTTAGATACAAGTGCGAATGTTAGGTTAGGTTAAGATATGAACCGTCGTAAAACCGCATTAAACAATGTCAATTACTGAGATGCAGTGTTTTTCACCATTAAAAGTGGGGAACTGCGATATTTAATGTGAAAGCGCTTGCAACCGTCGTTAGGTTAGGTTAGGTTAGGTTAGGTTAGGTTTGGTTAGGTTAGGTTAGGTTAGGTTAGGTTAGATTAGGTTAGGTTGGGTTGACTTGGGTTAGGTTAGGTTAGGTTAG